>NW_007577901.1:313973-372387 GCF_000690725.1 Stegastes partitus
TGTGTGTGTGTGTGTGTGTGTGTGTGTGTGTGTGTGTGTGTGTGTGTGTGTGTGTGTGTGAGAGAGAGGGAGAGAGAGAGAGAGAGAGAGAGAGAGGGGAGGAAGAGAGAGAGCTTGTATGTGTGTTGGGTAGTTTGTCACAGTGTGTTTTTGAGGGCGTGGGGTGAATGGGGCTAATGCAACCAGAATGAACTGGTTTGGGAGACAAAAGCAGGGGGTTAGGGGAGGTGCATGACCGAGAGACAGAAGCAACAAGAGAGACAGAACTTTTCCCCTGACTCTACAACTGACTGGTATCAAGTAAGTGCTCTCTACATCATCCTTTTCATCCAAATGATTTCTAAACTGTAAATACTGGAAATAATAACCTCCGTCAGCACACCAGTGACATTTCATTTGGCTCATTCTACTCTGTGTAGTTTGCTTATTTTATGGAGCCAACCTGAGCTCATTTGCAAAAGCAGATAAAAACTATTCCTCAAATTGATAAACCGGTTTAGTTGATCGTGTCTGGGGGGCTTTATTAAAAAATCTAATTCGGGGAAATAAATGAAAAGGGAGATAGCTGTTTTTGCAAATGAAACTATTAATTATAGTTTGAAACAAAAGGTTTGCTTCCTAAAGTGGTTTGGATGCAGTTTCCAGTCAGAAGTTACTTTTTTCTATGATTGTAGAACATTAAAAAAAATTTATATGAAGCTCTACTCTTCTTCTCCAACCCGTTTTGTGCTTATCATCAGCCTGCTAGCTTTTATTAGTCTTTATGTAATTGTCCCATTTCCCGTGCCACGTCCCTGCACTCTCCCCACATCTCAACTTTAAAATACTGCAAGTAAAGCTCTTCTGTACACACACACTCTCTACGTGGTGTGTGTGTGTGCACGAGTGTGTCGTGCTCACGCTGGAGGAGTGTGTGCAGTGTGTGTGTGTGTGCAGGCGCACCAGTTAAGCTATTGTGGAATATTTTAGGTTTGATTAAAAATGTTAGAAATGCATGTTTTCGCTTCCTGCTGATACAAGTGGCTTTGTTGTGTTGCGGTGTAAGTATTTGGAGCATTTCCAGTGTGTGTGCTTGTATTAGTCATGTTGTGAGGACATGAATATTTTACACAGCCACATTGTGGGAAACTGCCTCACTTTAGGGGACGAAAAAAAACCAAGTCTTTATCATGCAAGAGGTTTAATTTTAGGTGTGAAGTTAGTGTAAGGTTAGGTTGAGGTTAGGTTATGGTTAAGTCAGTCCTGTAAAGTGACAGAAACAGGACTTTGTGGTTTATACCAATGACAGAAAGGAGAGAAAGAGTGAAGGCAGGCAGATGGGAGAATTACACATTATTAGTTTGGGTTTTTGCTGACAAACTGGGCAACAGCACAGACTGGTGAACAGCAACTGAAAAGGCCAGCAGAGAGGAAGACAGCTGCAGCTCAATAAAACTTACACCATAATTGCCCCCCGAGTAAATATTTATGACCCAGTCAACTATGAATTACACTCAAGTACACGACTATAAATAAACCGGGTTTTCATTGGACACAAATGGTCTTCTATTCTCACTTACAGGAAAAAAAAAAGTTTCAATTGTGCTATTGTTCTGGATAGAAAAAAGGAATTTAACCACACAAAGGATGGGAGCTGCTCAGCTGGAGATGAAGGTTCATCCACATTATAGTCAGATGTGCCTTTAAAAGACACACTTTAAATAGTGTCGGCTTTAAAATGCAACTTTATGATGCAACATGTGATGAGAAACACATAAAAAAGGCTGTTGGATGCTGGCAGCACAGTTAGAGCCATCGTCAGACACTTGAATGTCCACAACTCCACCATTTGTCATCTAAGAAATCATTTCCGACAGCACAATACAACAATCTGCTACAAGATCCCACACCAGGTTCCACCACCCCAACAACAGATCATCAAATCCAGCTCGTCCTTGAAATACAAACGAAGATGTTGACGTACGCAACCAGACAATACCTGCTCCAACTGTGAGGAATCTCTTGAGGAAGCTGCTCTGCGATCTCACTGCCCACACAAAGACCTTGGTCCAACAGCAGAACGGCGTCGTAATCAGCTCCGGCGGGCGACTACTCATGTTTATTGGCCGCTAGCAGGATGGAGTACAGACCTTTCCAGTAATGGAGCTCAGCTGTTCAAAGCAGATGGCAGACGTCACCTTTGGCGTCACACTGGAGAACAGTGTACAGATGTCTACACCGTGGTATGAGCAGGGATGGAGAAAAAAAAAACGTGTCCGCGTTTCATCGGTGGCGTTCTCACTGCCCAGTGATATGGAGATGAAATCCTCACACCAATTTTAATTATTCACTGCAACACCTGATGCTTCAACATGGGTCCTCCAGAATACTTACTGGCCTGTTATAGGAACTTGAAATGACCCAGTTCAACCAAGACCTGCAGATTCTCCACACATCACCATTCAACATCTGTGGGCGTCGACAGCCTCAGACCTCTCTGTGTCACAGATGTGTGGCGCAAATGATGGACACACTTTGACCCTCATCTCCATCTGCCCATTAGCATAGCCGTACCTGGTTGCTTCATTCTGTTGTTTAGTAATGTTGTAGGTTTCAGCCCAAACAGCAAAACTGTCAGTTTCAATAAGTCTATATTCTCAGTTTGTTTGTTTAGCGTATTTTATACTATTATAATTGATTACCAGCTGGTGCAAAACTCAGCTCTTATCTAGCTTCTTCTCCTGCTGGAATAACAATGCAATTAAGCACACTAATTAACGAATATCAGCCAAAAGTGATAAAAACGAAAACAAAAGCAAACAAACAAATTGTATTTTTTTTCGCAGGACCTCAAGATAAAGCAGGACCCACCTCAAGGCTCCTGGCAGGTCAATTTCTACGGTGCTTGAGATAAATACACACAGACATAAATCCCAAATAGAATTCTATTTGAATCATTTGTGTGCCCTGTAAGCTTCGGCTTGTGGCTCCCCGCGGCCTGACTGTTAATCCGGGTCAGTTTCTACAGCGCTAATCCAATTCTTATCAGCAACAACTTCTTCCATACTTTGTGTTAGCGTTGGCGCCCGATGTTGATTAAGTTTAACATAAACTATTTCATCATAGTTTTCTTTCTTTGTTTTTTTTTCATTGAGAAAAATAGGTTGCCAAGAAGTATTTTTTATCATAATGTTCGTTTATACAGAACAGTTTGTGCATTAGAAGAGATTCTCTTTTTATTTTCTCATCCCAGTCTGTTGTTTTATTCTGCGTTAAATCTCAATGAAATCAACTTTTCTTACACAGATGTTAAACATCAAAAGGCTCAAGTGGTAAAATCGCTTCCTTTTCTAGTCTCTACTCGGTGTATTTTATCTGTTCCTAGTGTTGTTTCACTTCTAAGCTCCATACATAAACTTCAGCTTCCCACTGATGTGTCACAAATACGTGTCAAAAGCCTTTTAAAGAAGAGCAGAGCAGATGCCCTGCTGGTGGCTCTAGAGAGAGGACTGTGGGGGCATCAGAGCTGCCAGGTCTCACGCAAACATGAAGGAGTGTTGTCACAAAGTTTCGTGTTGATCCAACAAATATATTTAGAAATATCATGCTTTGGACTTAGCTGCTGACAGACCGACAGATCTTTCAATTCAAGACTCCTGCAAAACATAAAAAGACTTACTCACCCTTAACACAAGCATCCATTTGATTAACTGCTGTATTTTTTTTTTCTGGTTTTCTAAAGAATTGGCCCAGACAATGATTTGAAGTTATAGCATTTTGACAGTTTGGGGTAAACTGATGTAAGAGGATCAGGCTTTGCTGGTATATGGAGCACCTTTTCAGTACACACCTGCTTGGATGGAAGTAAACGTATGACAAAGATGTTGTTGTTGTTTAGCATTGTCCCCTCTAAGCAAGGAGGTTCTGGAGTTTGCATCTTCTCTCTGTGCTTGCATGAGCTTTCTGCAGCTTCCTCCCACAGTCCAGAGTCATGCATGGTAGGTTAATTGGCGATTCTAAATGGGCTGTCGTTGTGAGTGTGAGCATGCATGACTGTCTCTTTGTGTTAGTCCTGTGATGTACTGGCAACCTGTCCAGAATGCCTTTTGTCCAATGTCAGCTGGGATGAGCTCCAGCCCCCAGGAACCAGGACATGGTTGTTGGGGGGCATCTATGCGCTGGTGGGTGGAATCTGAGCTCCCTGTACGCAGAAAACCGTCATTAGTTCTGGAGTTGACACATGATGCCCTGCACACAGTGGCTATACTGTCTGTATATTTTATATAAAGAACAGGACCTATTCCAGATGTTTTGTGCTCTGGACCAGCAGGGCGCTGTCCCCCCCACAGAGTCTCGTCCCCACGCTGCTGCTGCTGACAAGACAACGCCAGATTCTGACCACATTTCAAGCACGACTGGAAGCAGCTGTCTTAGCAGAGCACATTTGTCGAGTGTGGGTGAGCAAAAAAAAAAAAAAAAAAAGTCAACAGTAAACAGAAACTTGTGTTCATTATTTAATTGTGCTTAATTACAAAATGAACAGAAGAGAGCAACATGTGCTGCGTTCTGTCCTGCGCGACACATGCTGGATGGAGAGGATTCGCTGCTAACTTGCTGCAGTTTCATTTATAAATGAGCAGGTGGCTTAATTCACAGGCAGCACTTTTAACTCTCATCTTAATTAAAAAGAAAAAAAAAATCAGCCCAGAAAATCTGTGAGACTCTGTGGAGCTGATTACTTAAGTAAGTTGTATGAAGCGGCCTCATCAGCATTCCGAAGTATGACTCATGTATTTAACTTTTTGGGTTGTAAGACTTCAGCATACAGATAACCGTTGAGCAGGAAGTGCGTATGTAAGCAGAGCAGGTGTCGCTTGCGTGTGAGTGGAATCGAGGTTTGCAGTAACATTGAAAACTTGATTGCAGCAATTTGTCGAGCAATCATAATGTCACAGCAGTATCTTTTATTACTTTGAAGTGCTTGTTATCACATAAAAACTGAATTTAAGTCAAGTGACACACTTGTCCAGGTCATAGTTTTGACTTTTTTCATCCTTAGAAACTCTTGTGTAATTTTTGTTTTGGATCTTTATCATGCTGAAATATTCCTTCTTCTGCCAAGCTTCTGCAGATTAGGAGTCATCTTACCAGCCAGTATTTTGGTATATCCACAGATACTCATGGTTCCATCTAGAAATGTCATCTCCCCAACACCTTTTGCGCTCATGCAGCTACATATCATCGCACTCCCACCTCTGTGCTTCACTGTCAGGACTATGCATCCACTGTGGCTAGGCTCATACCAAACATCTAAGCTGAACAAATTTGTTTTGGTCACATCAGACCAAAGAAAGTTCTCTCAACATTCATCTTTTTCATGACCTTTAGTTTCTTGGATGCCTTCCATAGAGGTCAATGCTATTCAGTGTCCTTCACACCGTCTGAGCCGCCACAGAAATTCTCATTTCCATTGAAAACCCCTGTGCCGAGTCTGAAGCAGCTGCCCATCTATCTTTCAAAGCTAGATTGCGTAAGCAGAGCACTGTCCGCGGTCTCACAATGAGATTTGTCTCGTAATTCTTTTCCATGTGGAGCCATGATGCAGACAGACACAGAGTCCCAGGTCCAAAACTGATTCAATTTGAAGTCAGTTCACATTTACTGACACTCACAGCTGTTTAATAAATCTTATAAGATAGAATAAAATAACTGAATCGAATAAAAGATAAATCAATGTACTGTCCATTGCAATGTCCAGAAGTCAGGGCTGCTATTACCACACTAGCACCAAATCAAATCATATTTATTCTATCAAATAAAGTGACTGATAAACACGAATCCAGTGTAGGACGGCGTTACTTACAGACGACACTGTGCACACTGTCTCTTTAACGATCTCCTTCCTCTGCCGCTGGTCTGTCCGTCACGCCGGCATCGTTAAGAGGTCATACAGGAACCCATAAAAAGTCATTTCCGCTCGGCCGCTTTTCAGAATCCCTAATTGCAGAATCAACAGCACACACACACACACATTCACACAACCCCATATTCACCAGCTCTACAAACCTCAGCCCCAACCTCCCTCAGTTCTAATAATGTGGTCAGAATGCAGAGTCAAAACTTGGGCGGCTGGGGAGCAAAACTGGCCTTTTTTTTTTTTTTTTTTTTACAACACATTTGGCTTTTCAGATTAAAAAATGAGCCTTCCACAGAAAATCATACTGTCAGCCCTACTCCAGTGTGTGTGTGTGTGTGTGTGTGTGTCTGTTTTGGTTCAATGACCAGCTGTGACTCTTGGTCCTGCCAGATAAGAATACTGTGTCTACTAAATGCCAGCTCTGCAGAAGTTAAAATTAAAGGTTATTTTGTTGTAATCCTGGTTCTACACAGCAGACAAGCTCTCTAAAGCTGCACTATGCCAGAACAATTTAGCATGCCAGCAGGGCCTCGCTTAAAATTCTGTAGAAGTAACGAGGAGTTAAGAACGATGATGCATCTCTCTGTATAGAGAAAAGGGAGGACCAAGATGTTGTGTCGTGGTAACCATAGAAACCATTTAGCACCATGCAAACACTCTAAGAGGAAGCTGATGGCCACATTTCTTACTTGAGGCTTCACAATCTATCACGTAGATTTGAAATATTAAGTCTTAGTTGCACATCTTTATCATAAAGTGTTTTACTTATTTAGGGTTAGAGGGTTAACTTGAGGAGTAAATCTGGGTTTTCAGGGCTACGGTTCTCTTCTCACCAGTGTACGTTTCAAAAGCTAACTAATGCTGCACACTTAACCAGCTCTGGAGCAGATTATGTTCGAGATAGCGGATAAACTCTCTTCCCGTGGAACCTGCGGAGCTCCGTGTTCGGATAGCGAGAGGTGCTCTTGGGGAGGTAAGAGATTTTAAAGTCCATCTAAATCTTTTTCTTTCCGTGCCAAGAATAGATGTGAGAGATATGCTAAGAGATTCCCAGTGAAGGGAACTCAAGTCTTTCTTGCTTCTTTTTTTCCACCCTGTTAACGGCAAGCAATTTGAAATCCATTTTATTGTTTTGTGGGCCTTTGTATAGAGATGTAATCCTACAACAGAGACTGATAAAACACTAAAGCCTTGTACTTGTTAACAGAAGATTTGCAATAAGCCTACTTACTAGTTTGAATGATGGTTTTGTATCAGCACTGCCAGCTGAAAGAATAAAGCTCAGATTGTCTTACACACCATAAGAATAGTTGCATCACACATTTAATAGTATATTGTAGGTGAATGACCTAGTGAATGGGCAGCAGAGTTCACCAACCTCTTTATCTTCTCTTTAAATTCACACAGTTGGCATCGTTCCTGGCTTTGGTTGCAGCGGCAGTTCCACATATTGGTTTAAGATTACAGTTTTGTTCATATTTTGGTCATCTGATGCCCCTTTTATGTGAGCAGCTAGATTCAGAAACACTGGGTTGACCTAACAAGTGAAAAGATACCCTGGGCATGTTGAACTCGCTTTGTAGTTCTACTGTCCCACTCTTGTACAAATTTAGCATCTTTAGTATGCTTTGGCTATGAGCATAGACTGTATAAAAGATGGACATAGCAACCGGCCCTGAAAAATGAAGCCAACCCGGAAGTTTCAAAAACCTGCGATACCACTACATCCGCTAGTCCTGGCTCCAAAAAGCCCTGGCTCCCATAGAAATGAATTGGAAAAGAAGTGATCACAGATCATGAAATACTGCATTCCTCCAGCTCAGGATTTGTTTCTTATTAGTTTTCATGGTCAAGTCCAGAGATCAGGTGGCCAATCTGAAAATAAATCAATACTGAATTTTTTTTAAACCGTCAAAATTTTGCGGGGCAAGGGGCGTGGCTGGCTTGATTGACAGTCGGCAGCGACGACGATGCAGATGAAGCGAGCAGAAGGCGGTAAATGTGGGCGGGCAGAGAGGGCCCGCCTCTCAATCCGTCTGACCAATCGCTGCTCCTATGGCTCCGCCCCCCTCCGGCGATTTTTGCGTCACTGGCTCCAAAAATCCAAGATGTCAACCAGGAAGTAGCAAAACCCTGGCTTCATTTTCTCAGTGCAGAAACCAACGGGTGACATCACGGTAGCTACGTCCATCTTTTATACAGTCTATGGCTATGAGCTGCAGTTCCCCGGCATGTACTGGAAGTGTGGTGGGCAGGGACTTGAGTCGAGTCAGAATATGGGTTTTGCAGCACCAAATGGTCTCACCAGCAAATGCTTACATCTGTAATAAGCTTGGGCTTAAAGCAGTTAGTTTGGTTCACGTGGAGTCTTTGCTCTAATCCAGAGAGTAGACATATTGGGGCGGTGGTGGATCATTTTCTTATTGCTTTGGGTCCAGATAGATTGTCCTGGGTTACATTAAACCAGAAGAATTGAGTTCAACTGCCTCTCAAATGACAGTATAAAAGAATATTAAATGGCCATTGGCTGTATCCTAATTTAATCTTGGTCATGGAGGAGGACCACACGTCCATCAATAAAACAGCATAGTCAGTGAAGGAGAAGGAAAGCATTTGTTCCGTTCCTTTTCTCCGACACACTCATTCCACTGGAAATAACGTCTCATAACCCCAAAGAAATCTTTTCCTCGTCTGCTTTAATGTTCACAGAAAAAAGCCAGGATATGGTTTCGGGACTGATTTTACTATGTTTTCGTCTGTTGTGTCTTATGGCAGATGGACCTCTGGGCTCTGACAGAGATAATCAGAGCAGAGAGAAGAGTCACTCGAGGGAGTTTAGAGTGTTTGTTGACCGGGGTTTTTCTTTCTGGTTTCTTTTCTTTCTCTCTGCTTCAGACATTGACGAAATTTCATATGTTTAGAATATGTTCATGATTGTATTTCCTTATTTTTGGATTATGCAAAATGACTGATGTCAAAGTCTTCAGACAAACTGTTACTTTCCCCTGTTAGATATTGATCGTAAAGTAACAACACTCAAAATTTGATTTCAGAAAAATGATCTTGAAATGTTGCTTATAACAGATTAACACTGAATAACCAGCAATGATTCCAGTTGAAAATGATGTACACTATGAACTAATCCATACATCATTTTCAGATTTGCACACGAATCCTTAAATGCAGGGAGTTCCCACATCTTCCAGCATTTTATCCAGACAGAACATAATGGTTGGCTACAGTCTGGTTTAACATCTTGTATTGGGTTTAATTGGGATGTTTAAGGCCCAGTATGTGAAATGTGCAAGCTCTTCAAATAAAATAAAATATAACCTCTAAAAAGTAGTTCTGAGCTACTTTTTAATTGGTCGCTGCACTCTTGGTTTTACTTATGTTACACAAACACACTCACACATACACAAGCCCTGCGGTGTGATCACAATGTGTTTCTCGGTCAGCGGTTACACTAAGAATGAGATTGTGTGTTATGGATAAAGAGCTTGTGACAGACTGTCCCGCCTCTCTTTCTGTTTTCCACTTTTCACTCTCTGCTCTTTGTTTATGAGGACACCATCCGCTCCGTTCACATGTCCTCAGAGAATACATTCTAAATAAACGGTGTAGTTAGAATGAACATCTACAGAAGTGGTGCCAGGATGTCACGGGTTAAACTGAGCATTTCTGACCCTAAAACCATTAGCGTGTCTCTTCTGCCTTGCCAAGCACACGCCATCTCGTCCAGCGTGCTTTGGATGGTTATCAGCTGAAACGTTCCTCCTCTGCCTGGTTTCTGCAGACTTGTCAGCCAGTATTTTTGGTATATAGTCATAATCTATAAATAGTAGCCTTACATCATCACACTCCCACGTCTGTGCTTCACTGTCAGGACTGAACTGTTACTGTGGTCCAGGTTCATGCAAAACATGCTGGAGCCAAACAAATTCATCTTAGTCTCATCTGACCAGAAAATGTGCCCCAACATTTATTAGATTTCTTTTTGTGTTCTTTCGTAATATTTCATCCTGTTGTTTTGTTCTAAACAGCAAGCAAGGCTATTTTGCTCGGAGATGACTGATGACTGCTGCAACAGTTTCCTCTGATTTTAGTTGCTTCCTCTTTCCTTTTCCATCTATGCGAAGTCTCGTAATCCGATTTTTCAATTCCTTTGGCGATTCTTTTCCATGTGGAGCCATGACCTTAGTTTTTAATAGTGACATGCAGTCGCTGGAAGTGCGTGCTTTGGCCCATGCAGGTTCAAATACATGCATACATATCCATAGCACCATGACAGCAGCCTGAGTCCGGATCCAGCCACAGCTTCAGTCATCACAGCCAGGCCGAGCAGCTGCAGCTGTGCTCACAGCCAGCAGCTGTATACTGTCAGAGACTGGCCTTTTAAAATGATCAAATACATCACATAAAATGTCACATCATCTCTCCGTCCTTTAGTAGCTCTCTGCTAACTGTCAGTGTAATAACTGATCTGTATCAACACACCAACTGTTCATATGGATCAGAAGGAACACTAAATGTATCGCTAGGTAGAGCTATGGTATCGTGACTTCGTGGCCCTGATGCACTCTAATGGTGGCCCGTGGCACTTTTAGAAAAAACAGGTTGATACACAGCAATGGAGAGCTTTTTGACTGTAAGAACGTCATTCATTCTGCTGAAGGCTTCCTCAGACTCACCGGTGAAGACAGCAGTGATGTGGACAGCTTTGAGTTAGGACTTCAAAGCAGCTGGTGCCTGTTACTTCCTCTTCTCTCAACTTTTAGCATGTCGCGCCGACACAGCACCTGAGCCTCACCGTGCTAAATGTCCACAAGTCCCTCAGGCCAGAGGTCCTCATGTCAGTGTGGGCTGTAAGCGAGGAGCTCCAGTTCTTGCAGCCATTCTGTATTTCAAAGTTTCTCTCACATTTCGAAATCCTGCATTGATTTTTTAAAATCTTTTGATTATCCTGCAGGGGTGCTTTCTTAAAAGACTTCTCTGTGTGGGTTTGAAAAACAGGTTTTGTGCAGGGACATGGTGTAGAGACTCATATTTAATAATAACAAATTTTATGTCATGGCACCTCACAAAACCCAAGGACGCCTCACAGTACAGTGGGGTATGAAGAAATACCACACATAAATTAAACAGCACAAGTTATAATCAAAGTGACCTGGCTGGAGCTACATGATCCCAGCACACAGAGTCCAGCCGACTATTGTGGTGGTGAGTCGGTGCCGCTGAAGGCTTCGGCACACATGCAGTGAGTTTAAAAGCGGCGACACACAGCAGAGTAGCGGAGAATGGGGTTTTCTGAGGATAGCGAAGGTGTGAAAGGTATGGAGGAGCCAGATTACCGAAGGCTTTGAATAGAAGCAGCAGAATATTGCAATGAATCTGTTGATGAACAGGGAGTCAGCGGGGCTGCGATGTGTGATATGGTCGGTGGACTTGGTGGGGGTGAGAGTTCTGAATGATTTTGGAGCCAGTGGAGAAGTTTAATGGGAATAGCAGTGAGGACAGTGTTACAGGATTCAATGCGAGATGTGACCGGGCTGTGAATAAGGACTTGAGTGCAGTTTTCATAGAGGCAAGGCTGGAAATATTGTGTGCAGGAGGTGAACAGAAGCAGTACGTGACGTATTATTGATGTAGGCGCTAAAGGAAAGTTCACTTTTCTTATGTCTGGTTGGAGCGTAAAATGACAAAGAAAGAGTTATGGTAGATTAGTTTTCCTTAATATTTTTCTTTGACCTTGACAGAGAACATCTTGAGGTCAAGGAATGATGAGGAGGCTTAATGAGGTAGCTTTAACTATGTGACTTGGAAAAATGATGGCTTTACATCACATGTTGGAGCTTGCTTTTCAAACATATCATGCCACTGTTACCTTTTTCCACCTTTGACAACCACCACGTCAGACTAAATGTTTAGTCAGTTTCAGCCACAACACTCGCATGAACAAAGTGCTCCTTCTGCGCAAACTCCTCCCTGATGGGCTTTTAATATTTCAACAATCTTATCCAGCGCAGCAGCTGCCATTCCTTCTGCTAACACTATTCATAATATCCAATGAGAAACCTGAGATATCTATAACTATTATTTGGACCGGATCCAACTGAATTCCAGGTATCTCTAACTATCTCCACCTGATGTTACAGATACCTGGAACAAAAACTCTGACTAGCCACAGTTAGTCTGATATCTGTAACTTTGTTACAGCTATTAAATGCAAAATGGCAGTGCAATAGGTATGCGACAGTGGATGCTGTTGACGTGGATCTCATGTGAATGGTGCATCGATTTGAATGCTGCAAAGGATTGTGGGGTGGCATTATCTCCTTTCCTTTTGTAACGGACCGTCCAGTGCATCCAATGCATCCTGATGGAGATGAGAAAAGAACCCACAGGAGTGTTCATTCAAGCAGAAACCTACAGATTTGTCAGGTTAGGATCATGCACAGAATCTGGTGCGAAGTAAAAAGCAACTGTAGCAATATTAATTAGATAGTCGCTTATTTCAGCTCTAAGCAAAGTATTTTTTCACTTCTGTTTTGGCTACAGTGGTAATAATGTTTTTTAAAAAGTGCAGAAAAATAAAGACAACTATATCTCAAAGCATCATAATTAAATTTGCGATATATATTCATATCTTGCCTTTTCTGCATTTTTACACACCCAATTAGGTGCATTGTACCTTCTCACCTCGCTGCCCACAGTCTGAGAGCCACTGAGAAGCATTTTGAAGGGACTGTTATTAACCTCTAACCTGGAATCAAGCCTCAGGTCATCCGGCAACACTGACAGAACACAACTGTGCTGACCTCTGACCTTCCGTCTGAGTCTTAATTGTTTCAGGTGGCAAAAACAGAAGCCAGAGGTTGGGAGAAGTTAAGACTGATCATTAGTATTTAATAAGAGCCTTTCATTAAAATGAGTAATATTAATACAGTCACAGGAATAGTAGCAAAATGTAGAAAAAAGTTTTATCATTTAATAATCAGCAGTAATCATTATCTCCTGAAATAAGAATCTGTCTTGATGAAGATTTAAGCTTTTTTGCCATAAAACGCCGGATTCTCCTCGCTGCTCCTTCAGTTGATCCTGGAGAAGCTCGGAGGTTTTCCTCAAGGGGAAACTGCTACGATGCTTTTCAACTCCGGTCCCTGGACAGGTTGTTAGAGCAGCAGTGCATAATTGCAGCCTGGTTTGAGTATGAAACCTCCTCTCCACCATGCTCCACCAGCTTCGCTTCTACTGTGCATCTCTGACATAAGAAGAAAAAAAAAAAAAAAAGAAAAAAAAAAAAAAAAATTAGAGCTTTTCGTAGAAACGCTGACAGCGTGTGTGTGTTTCTTGGAATTATATCTGGATGATGATGATGGTAAGCAAGCTGATGTTGTGTTTATGTTGTTAGAACAGATGACCACAAGGTTCACGCTTGATGATATCACTTATGTTCTCACTTTATTTAACCTTTTGAACCTTATGTAGTTTCTAGATGTTTTTAGCTCCGTGTTTTGAACCTCTGTGCAACCAACACAAGCATGGCTACAAGTAGAAAGAACTCAGAATGAAAAAGACAAAAAGAACGTTGCATTTCATTCATTGCATGTCATGTAATTGCAATGAAATTAAATCAAGCTCATTTTTGGAACCATGTGTCACACATTATACATCCACAGACTGCATAAAGTCCAAAATCGTATGATTCTTTCTGTTTCTTTCTCTGACTCATGGTTTCATTCAGGGGCTCTTCTGTTATAAAACATGCATTTCAACCCTGCTGGCGGGTTTTGTGGGTTCAGAGGGTTAAACAGTTTCCTAATTGTTTGATTCTCTCCACAGAGTAAAGCAAAAAAAAAAAAATGTCATTATTAGATAAGCCCATCTCTGAGGTCTTTGGGTGATTCAGTAGATAACTGATCCTGCTGGCTTCTGAGTCAAAGCTAATGACTGTTAATTATGTCTGTCAGACAGCTGGCAGTCATAGATTCATGTTTTGTGTTTGGCATCCGTCTTCTCCTGGTCTCGCCTTAATAAAGAATCGTTTCTAGAAATATGGTATGCAGCAAGACTTGAAGCTTCACAGCAACCAGACCCCTACAGGAGTGACCTACATTCTACATCTGTACGTCTGCTTCATACTGTCTGTTTATTGCTGGTGACTGCACTTGCTGCGGCTGAATCTGAGTGTCAGAAAACTTGGAAATTTTCGTACGCAGATGTGAATGATCCACTACTTTCTGCAATGCGTTGGCTGTAATCTCAGATGTGCTTTCCTGGTCACCTTTCTCCAGCTCATATGTCAGAATGCAGGTCACAGCTTATAGTATCTCCAGGCCAACAGGGAGAGTAATAAGGACTCTAACTGTCCACCAAACTGGTAAAAGCAACGTGAAACACAAGCAACGCCCCTGTGAATGAACTGATAGCATTGCAGCCTTGGAGTTCTAAAAACGAAACATCAGTGCAACCCTTTGAACATGCAACTAGAATGCAGCTGACACCAGTGAACAGCATGTCTTATATGTTCATTCTTTCAAGTCGGCCTGTATGACTCCAGGCTAACAGTTGGGGCTCCGACACAACAGGCGGATTTCAAAGGAGTCTCCCAATGACTGATGGCTGCACTGATCATCTCAACTTGTTTGAAGAGTTTTATGCAAATTCCCTGACAAGAAATACTACCATAAATAAAATAAGATTGACATCAACGTCTAATAAAACTACGAGCGATCGCTGCATCACTTTAATGGACCAGATGGGACTTGTTGTTCACCAACTGTCCAGGCAACGCAATTTATTTGCAGATTTCTAAAAGTTGCATTCACACTAAAGTGTAAGTTTCCTTGTGTAAAAAAACAAAACAACAGCCAGCGTTCAGTCCCCAGTCGGGTTGTTATGAGCAGCAGTGGCAGCGAGAGGAGCAGATAATGATTTCACATGTAATAACCCCTGGCTGCAGGTCAACACTTAATGGTTTAGCAGTTGTGATGTATGTGAAGCTCTCTGGCTGATGTCCCACTACTGTGTGTTTCTACAGGATGAGGGCTGCGCTGCTGCTGCTGCTCTTAGTCACTCTCATCACCATCCAGACTGTAGCTGGAGGGAAAAACAAGAAAGGTAAGACTCTGCCTTATTGTGCCTCTCCTTTCTCTGTCACTCTATTTGTCTTGTTGTAATATAATATGGGTTACTGTAATCTAAATGTGTTACAGTTGTTGACCACACCTGAATAAAACTGCCCCTTACCATATGACTGAACCTGTGTAGCTGTCAGAAACAATCATTTCAATGTAATTATCCATGCATCCATTATCTATACACCGCTTAATCCTCACTAGGGTCACAGGGGGGCTGGAGTCTATCCCAGCTGACTTAGGGCAAAGACAGGGGACACCCTGGACAGGTCACCAGTCTATCACAGGGCCACACTTAGAGACAGACAACCAAGCACACTCACATTCACACCTACGGACAATTTAGAATCACCAATTAACCTCAACATGTTTTTGGACTGTGTGGGAGGAAGCCGGAGAACCCGGAGAGAACCCACGCTGCACAGGGAGAACATGCAAACTCCATGCAGAAAGATTCTGGTGCCCCCACCAGGACGCAAACCGGCGACCTTCTTGCTGCGAGGCAACAGTGCTACCAACTGTGCCACCTTGCAGCCCAGTCAATATAATTATATACAATAGTAATATCATAATATTCATGTTTTCTTCCACTGTACGTACATTTAATAGGAACTGCTAAGTATTGTTTATTCATTCATTCAACAACAGGTTCTATTTGAAAGTGTCACCAACCATTATTCAAAATAGTGTACTCGGCATTTCATTTCATCTCCACATGAACAATTCATGGAGTTCTTTCAATCCTGTGATGTATTCATTCGGTTTTATTTATTAATACAGCCCCGATTCACAGCATGATTCATCCCAGTGGACTTTACACAAGGTCAAGACCTTACAGTATTATAAAGACACAGTTGTGTCTGAGCAGCACAACAGTGGGAGGATGAACCCATGCAAGCAATATGACAATAAACACCGGACAGGTTGGTGACCAGATCCACAGATAGCTGCAGAGAGGTTCAGAGATTGAAGACAAGCTACTGCAGAGGGAAGACTCAAAGTTAAAGACATGTTCTGGAAGCATATAAATACATGGAGAATTAAAGAGAGCAGAGGTATGGAAGAGGGAGCGTTGCTCAGTGCATGTAAGAAGTCCCCCAGCAGACTGAGACTATAGCTGCATAACTAAGGAATGTTCAGGGTCACCTGAGCCAACCTTAACTATGAGCTCTATCAAAGAGGAAAGTTTTAAGCTTAATCTTAAAAGTAGAGAGGGTGTCTGCCTCCAAACTGGGAGCCGGTCCCACAGGAGAGGAGCCTGACAGCTAAAGCCTCCTGTTCTGGTACGAGGAGGAAGTCTGAGAGTGAAGCGCTCTGTTGGGATAATGTGGTGCGATGAGGTCTTTAAGATGCGACGGATCGTCCTCATTAAGGGCTTTACTCGTAAAAAGGGGTTTTCATTCTATTCTTGACTTTACTGAAGAGTCATTGAAGAGAATATAGTGGAAAGAAAAAAACATCTTTCTTGCTTAGTTCCCGTCAGCGTTCTTTAGTCGTCCTGATAATAAGGAATACAACAGCTCAGCCTTGAAGTAACAAAACATCAACACTGGGGGTTGGTCTGTATGTTTTCTTACAATATGACAGTATATAGGAATCAGAGGTGTAGTGATGAATAGATGAACAAAAGCTGGGATTCACATGAACACTAACTTTCATCCTGGTGTAAGTCAGTCCATCTGTTTTGTCCGTGTTTGACCGAAGTCACCAGCAGACTGAAGTGAGCGGTTCGCTCTACCCCCAGTAGGACTGTCATTGATTTTTGTGGACTGCATGTTGGAAGTGTGCATGTCTGAAATAACAAGTTAATAAATCTTTATCTCTGTCCTCAGAGAAAAACAAACCCGCAGATTCCGGGTCAGAATGCTCCGACTGGCGCTATGGCAACTGTGTCCCTAGCAACGGGGACTGTGGAGCAGGGTTTAGAGAGGGGTCATGTGACCAGCAGACCAAGAAGATGAAATGTAAAGTGCCTTGCAACTGGAAAAAGGACTTTGGAGGTAACACACACACACATACAGCCATGTCTCCACCTCTTGATGGCAGTCATTTCACCATAAGCTCCACTTGGCTAAAGCTAACCTTATCCTAACCTTCCTAAACTTAGACTGACTCTTTGCCTTAAAATTCTTTTTTTTTTTTTACTTATTTGGATTTATACTTGTCCCAGGAAGAAAGTTGATTCCTTAAATGAAAGCGACATCCCTCTGGTATGAACACAAGAACACACAGCTCACATTTACATACTTTATGGTTGGACACAGCACAGGAGGAAAGTGGTACATTTCAAATAATATGCAACTGGTGCATTGAATAAAACTTTCATGTCCTAAACCTTCACTGGACCGAAAGAGTCCATCAAATGATCATCCAGATGCAGTGGAAACATCACCCAGAAAAATAAAGGTGCTAACTGGAAGTAAAAGAAGTCGAAAAACCTTTTTTTAGTTACACAAAGAACCTTTTAGAAAGAGGTTCATCAAAGAACCTCCAGAGGTGCCTTCAAAAAATGATTCCTTTAGTATGGTGCTCCAAAGAACTTGAGCAAAAAAATGGTTCTCTAAGGATCTATTTTAAGATGTTTGTGGACCCACCTGGTTCTATTTTGATATAAGAACTTGTTTAGGTCATTTTTAAGCCAAAAAAAATAAATTCTCAGCATTTCTGGGTCTCTTCCATGAGAAGCCATTGAATATTTTGGGTTCTGGACTGTTTGGTCAGACAGAACAGCATGTTGCCAGATGCCAGCTTGAAATTTGTGTTGACCAAACGACTAATGGAATAATTGAGAAAATAATCTGCAGATTAATCAGATAGTTTTAGCTGCAGCACTAATTTAATGCTATTACCTAACAGCATACCAAATAATTCCAAAAAATAAAAAATAAAAAAAATTGAAGAAATATTGGACAGCATGTACAGAACCATCCCCTAAATACAGAAGTTCTTCAAGTGGTGGAAAATCGTTTCGGAACAGGCATCTTTCATAGAATACCATTTGATGATGGTTGCATTCAAGGTGCTTCATAAATTTGATGGAGGAAATTGAATCAGCGGTGGCTCCGGCTGGGACTGTTACAAAAGTCACGGTGAATGATCAGAACATGATGTGATTTATTACATATTTATAACAATTTAAAATCAGAGCAGTACGCATTATCGGACTGCGTTCATTCAACACATGAGCTAATACATTATTTATGAATATTCATGCACAGAGCCACATCATATAGTTGGTCACACTGTCACTCACAGTAGGGGCTTATCATTGTGTAATCAGCTAATTATTCAGAAGAGCTCTCGAAATTTCCCCTCATTTCACACTTTCAGCAGCTTATGTAACATGAAAATAAGCTAGTTGAGCAAACCGAAAACTAGTTCATGTCGAACGCATCCGAACCAAAGATGGTCTGTTTTATTAGTCTACTTCGGTTCAGTTATGGTGGATGCACCATTTACTGGAAGTCAGTTTGAATGAGAGAGATCAAGATTAGTGAGATGTTGAGGTCAGAGAGGAAAACATTTAATCAACTCAATCAAAGTTGAGAAGAAAGTCGAGAAGAAATTAATTCATGGATCAAAATGTGAATAGCTGATGAAACCCTGTCTTACAGCAAACCTAATATGAGACTCAAAGGAAAAGGCCCTCTAGCATTCTGAAAGAAAACACAACAGTCAACATTCAGAATGAAGCTTTGAATACAAGTTGGTATGTTTCTGGTGAAAATATGCTTTTCAATTTCATCTGTTTACCACTGAAAAAAAACCAAAGATATCTTCTGGACTGACAGACGTTCATATCCTGTAGTACTGATGATGTTTCTCGTTACAACGGATTACTTCGTTAAGAAAGTTCTTTGTGGATCCACCTGCTTTTATTTTGATGAGAGAACTTCCATCCATCCATTATCTATACACCGCTTAATCCTCATTAGTGGGGGGGCTGGAGTCTATCCCAGTCGACTTAGGGTGAAGGCGATGAGAGAACTTGATCATCATTTAGGTGTTTTTTCTTGCCATAAGTTAGATTACTGCAGTAGTTGAATAGTTCTACTGTATTATATAAGATAGGATCTGTGCTGAACTAAACCTTTGATAATATTGTAAATGTGTTTATGTTTTATCAGTCAGGCACCAATGGAGTTACAGGTCCTCATACAGCCAATCAAGATCCAATGAAAACTGTACATGTTGAGTTATCTTGGGTTTGTCTGTCTCTTTTCCCCCCTCTCTCTCCAGCTGACTGCAAGTATCGGTTTGGGAGCTGGGGAGAGTGTGATCCGACCTCCGGCTCGCGGACCAGAACAGGGACACTGAAGAGGGCTCTTTATAACGTGCAATGTCAACAAACTATTTCTGTCTCCAAACCTTGCCCTGGAATAACCAAGACAAAAACCAAAGGTTAGACTGCTGGATGCTTTGCCATCTCAGTGTAGAGGACCAAACTGATGCATGTTGACCTTTAGCAGCCATGTTCACCATTTGGCCATGTTTCAATTCAACCTTGATAGTGCTAGAAGTCAAAGGTTCCCTAAAGTTGTCCAATTCGTCCTGATTGGATCAAATGTCATGACAATCCATCTGACTGATGTTGAGACATTTCACTACAAACCATCAACCTCAAGGTGATTCCTAAAGAAAAGTGAGTCGGACACATCATCCGTGTGCCAAATGTCACTTCACAGAGTAGATTTCGATCTATTTCACAGGACAAGTGAAATTGTTTGACCTACTGGTGGCACAAAAGTCATTTAGATTCACCTGCACTCTATGAAATCAGAATTTTATGGTGATCAATTTAATTTCTACAAATGTCAGCCTCATGGTAGTGCCAGATGAAATGTCAGTGGATCACCACAGGTATTGGGACTCATCCTTAAAGATCATTAACGTATGGAGAGATTTTCATGGTAATCCTTTGTTGTTGTTGAGATATTGGACCAAACTAGTGGACGGACCGAGTGCCAGAATTTTCTTATTTGTTATCTGGGACTCACATTGTCACCTTTAGGTTCCTGCTGCTATTGTAGCAAAAAATCTATTAATCCAGGGTGAGTTTACTCATTTTAAAAATACAGCCTTTGGTCACCGTTTTAAAATTTTGCACTTTTTTCCATTTTCAAGGGACAGTAATTAAAAAATGTGGCCTCTTATGGAGCCCTTCACTCATTTGGACCTGCTAGAAGCAATTCGTTTTCATATTTCGTGGCTGTGGGAGTTATATTTATGCAGATATTGACCCTTAAAAAGATGTCTTGTGAGGGTGAAATTACACAAACGCTCAGGTCTGAAAACATGAAATTCTCAAAATTCATCCAAAATATTTTACAGAACTTAGTTTTGGGTCCCAAATAACCAGTAAGTAAACTCTGACCTAATGGCGACATGGTGCAGCAGCGTATTTGCCAAATTCTGCCTGGTTTGACAGGAACTGACCCGGTCTCTAGCCAGTTAAAATAGACTTTTTGCTGAGGTGACAATGTTGGCTCAGGAAAGCGAGATATCTTAAAAATAACTGTCCAGATTGATATGAAATGTGCCCTGGATATTCACTGTCCTCAGAAGGAGATTTTTTTTTTGTAATAAAACCTTGACCTCTGATTTGTACAAGTCCACAGGAATTTTTTTTTCACAATTCAAAGCTAAGTTCTGCCAATAATAAGATAAGAATTTGACTGTAACCTAAAGGCAACTATTTAAAAAGACAACCTTCACCGTGTTCCGTCCAGCACATTTATGGTGTGAGTTATAACACACATTCCTCCCTGCTGAGCCTGCAAACACTTTAATCTGGTCATCTTTATTGCTTTGGAGTGCCTTTAGATTCTTCACTGTACCTCTCTGAGTTCCGTCTCAGCTGCCTTTTTATTTTCAACTCTCCCTCACACGTCTGAAGATAATATTTTTCATGTACGGACATGCATTTTATGAATGAGTATTATTTATGTCTTTTCCAGGAAAGAAGAGAAAAGGGAAGGGGAACTAGGACCAGGCTGGAGGGACGAGTCTCCGGAGAGTCTTCAGAGTAACGAAGAAGCAAACATAAACTGTCTGAACCAGCGGGACAGTTGAACCAACACAAGTAGTCATAGCTTATTTCCATGCACACATTTCTGAGTGTTCTCCGGGTTACCTAAATCATGGCAAAACATATTTTTAAAACACATATGAGAAGTCTGAATATACACTAAATCTGTAGATACGGTGAAAATGAACGCAACATTACAATGATTTTGGAAAATTTGTGTTATAAATCTGCCTCTATGTTATAAAGTGTTATCAATATAAAAATTTTATTTTCCAATGTGTGACTCATGCCTATAAACATTTCATAGAGTGGATACATGTGGATGTGTCAGTAACATCTATGCACAACCATTCAAGAAGGCTTCTCTTTCTTTTCTTTTTCAATTATTCTAACCACTATAGTTGCTTGTGGATTTATTTTAAATATTGTAGAAATCATCTTCTCTCAATTTGATTCATTCTCCCTTCTTTCTCCCGCTTTAGAATAAACTTTATTATTTTGTCCTGTAGAAGGACTGATGCTTTCCTTTTGTTTATTAAAGAACATACCGTCACTTTTTTTATTTTTATTTTATTGGTTTCTAGACATGTAGGCACTGAAATGTGAGAAAACAAATAAAGAAAACATAAAGACAAACATCTGTGGATTTGTGTGCTCGTCATTCTCTCAGTCTTGAAGGAGTTTCCACGTATGCTGAGCACTCGTTGGCTGGTTTTTCTTCACTCCAACTCATCGAAAACCATCACAGCTGGGTTTAGGCCAGCGACTGTAGAGGTTAGATCATCCGTCACTCTGCTTCTGGGTCAAATAGGCCCTACAGGATCTAAATGTTGAGTCACCACAGGATGCTTCAAGGCTTGGTCCAAGCAAGACAACACTGGTTTCTAGACATCTGAGCACTTTACTGTATATTCTCTGTTATTTCTCTCTAAACTGGTTTTATTTACAATAATGAAAGGCCTGCACTTATATAGCCCTTTACCTTGGTGGTATAGTGACCCATTCATACAACAGCTGTCATGCAATCTGCAAATGCACGCCGGTCTTTAGGAGCCACTTTAGGTTTAATGTCTTACCATAAGAGAGGCCACTGATTGAACCAAGTTACTGCAAATGCTCATCAAAGACTAAATCTCTGTCGTGTTCCATTTGCTAAATTCCCCAGTGAGGTGAGCTAAACTGTTTCTAACAATCTGTAGGTGTTTCTTTTATATAATTTTACTTCATCTACGTCGGCTTAAATTGCCTCCAATTTGTCAACTTTATTAGGAAGCACCTGTGTTGATGTGATTCCAACAATTATGCTGATTGGACTGAGCGTGTTTCGTAGATTTTACTGTGATTAACCTCTCTATGAGGGGCATCTGCATACACATGATCAGTGGTGCTGCTAAATGTATGCACACACACACATTTACGCACGAGATAATGTTGATGAACAGTGTGGAAACATTCGCAATGAGGTGCTCTTATAACCTGTTATGTTCAGTAAATGGCTCCCTGGAGTCAAAATACTACTGTTGTGTCTCTAAAAACACATTTTTTAAAATCATGTGCAGATCACAAGCAGGGTCTTATTAATTGGAATGTAAATGAAGATTTTTTTTTTTTTTTTTAAAGACATACAATGATGTTCTGTTCACAGCATACTATATACTATAGCAGGGGTGCTCAATGAAAAGTCACTGAGGTCCAGTTATTAAAATTTCCTCCAAGTAAAAGGTCCAAACCGAAGTCCAGTTTGTGTCGTATAGCCACATTTTCATGGTTTCAACAATACTTACCGTCAATTTTCAGCGCAGGATGTGTTTAACTGAGTGCACAGTTAGCTCTTTTACCCTATAAGTAGTCCCAAGCAAAAAAATAAAAAGTAAAAAATGAGGCCTTTATTTCAGATTAGAGAAAAAAAGAAAGAAATAAAATACATTTAAAAAAGTGCAAACAGAGGCAAACAACCCTTTTATCTCTTGAATTAAAGAGGTCCCAGCCTAAAGAACTGAAGGCCTCCACTTCAAGTAAAAAAGTCCTCAGAAAACAATCAATAAAAGGTTCTGGTTGCACGTTGCTGAGCTGTAAATGTGCTGATGAGTTGACCTGTCATACAGGGCTTGCAAGTCGGTTATTTTGCCCTCTGCTTGGACTTCAGGGGTTAACTTTGCTCAAAAGAGCTGGGCTTTGTTTCGTAGTGGCACTTCACGGTGCTACTTTTAATTAATGCCACGTTTTCAGAGCATATGAGGCACACTGGTTGTAAACTGCCTGAGGGAATAATGAACATACATTTCTCCGTCCACTCATCTTCAAAGCAGTGGTTTTCCTCATCAGCCTTCTGGAGCTAGCCATGCTGTCATCACTGTCTCTTCCTCTCTGTATAGGCAGCGCAAAGTGGCAGCGAGCTGTGGCGGTGCGCTGGCCATGCAGGGTAACCAACTGATTTGATTGGCTCAACTGAGTGGTATTACTGTATGAACTGGAGTAGCGAGTACCGAGGTCCGCCATTTGGTCTGGTATAGTATGTCGTCAAAAAAATGTTATAGTATACAACTTTGGGGAAAAAGTGTCATAATATTGTATGTCGTAAAAGAGGGGGAAGAGGATAAACACCTGATTTCTACCTGCTCAGGGTTCATTTCTTCTTGCACCTCTGTGAGAACAACACGACCAGGACGAGAAGCAGGAGAACTATAACTCATGATTATAGTATTACAGTAATAATGTTATAAATCATAAGAAAGGTCAGTTGAATTTCTTTGATTATTTACTTTACAAATTAAAAATAAAAACATTTATCCAATTGCCCACAAGTTGGAGGGAAAAATAAAAAGATGTATAAAATGGTGACCTTACATAGAAGAAATATTTAACCTCAGACTCTGGCCTGCATACATGTTGTCAAAAAACACCACAGTACACTATGTCGTCGAAAAAAATATCATTGTATAGCATGTGGTCAAAAAAAGGCTGTTGTATACTATGTCGGAAAAAAACGTTAGAGTATACGTCGTTGAAAAAACATCACAGTAAAGTATCTCTTCAACAAATGTCATAGTTTAACTATGTCATCCAAAAACATAATCAGCATGTCAGCGAAAAATAACGTCATATTTTGAAAGTTATAGTCAAGAATGTTGTGAAAAACGTCACAATTCAATATGTCATCGCAAAACGATCGTAGTTTTCGTCGAAAATGAACTACATACCGTTGTTTATGATTTTTGACATACTATCACATTTTAACAATGACGTGCTGTAGCATTGATGCTTTTCTGACGACATGCTATGATTTGCTTTTTTTTAAAATACATTCCATAGAATTACGTTTGTTCACAACAAATTATACTGTGACTTTTTAAATAAAATATACTATAGTATGATTTGCTTTTGACAAAATACTATTCTGTAAGATTTTTTCAAAAACAGACTTTAAATGACGACAGGATGGCATTTCAGGATTTATTATACTTCTAGGTCTTTGTGGTGACATATGATACTATAGTATGACTTTGACAACATTATACAATGACATTTTTTTGACGACACACGACAGTATGACGTTGTTTTAACTACATACTATGACATTTTTTTGAGTCCACAATATACGATTATGTTTATTATTGTGATTGTGTTTTTGCAACATCCTGTGGCGTAATTATAATTAATTGACATTGTGTAGTAAAAGACTTTCTTACAACTATTCTAACATGTTTTATTCTGTTAGCTCCTGTCAATAAAAAACACAAAAAAAAGTAATTAAGATTTAATGTTGGAAAAATATGAAAGGGAAAATTTCCAGGGGGGTGAGTGCTCCTCATAGCGCTGTAGTAGTAGCACAGCAACACTTGCATTGTGTTGGTGGCATTACAGAACATACAATTGTTCATTTTTATTTAAAACTGACCATTTTCTCGATAAATTGTAATTTGATGTCGGCTTAATGTAGCCTTCATTGTAAAGCTGCTACTTTACACACACACACACACATTCAGTGAGCCCAGCCCTGTTTCTTTCATATACACACCTCGTGTGTCACTCTGGCTTTGATGTAGGTGAGAGAAGAAAGGCTTTATCAATAAATAAACAGCTTCCCTCAGCAATGATTCATTTCTTCTGTCTTCATTCCATTCACAGATTCAGATTTGGGGGAGTTTCCTAACATGTAGCTATGGATTTTTTGTTTTAGATTTATCTGATAATGATCCATCCAAATCACACAAAAGCAGCTTTAATTGTTGTATTTTATATCCTTTTTCTGTAGCCTTTGTTTCTAATAATTATGCGTTTATTCTGTTCTTATCTGACATTTCATAGATCTGAGGCTGGAAGATTTTTCACTCTTACCTGGATGGATTTTTCTGGTTTGACTGAACACGTATAGAATCTAAACAGTGTAATACAACATAAAGAATTCTGCACAGGTGCACTCCAATCATTCTGACTTTTTCCATCGCCACTCTGCACTAAACATCACACCCTACCACGACAATCAACACCTGCCTTCTTATCTCAGCAAACAGAAACCAAAGCAAATTTGTAAATTATTGCAGCTACCCACTGCTTTTGAAAAATCCACCTGAAAAAAAAAAAAATTAATCAGAATTTAATCAGTAACAGCTGCAAAACTGTAAGGTCAAAATGAACAAACCTTGGGCTCTGTGGATAAGAGATGCTCAGGAGAATTAAAAAAAACAGTTTCCTTATCGTCATGACAGAGTGGGATTTAAAAAAAACTGCAACAAAAAGTGAGATTTTTTCTGCTGCCTAATCAGAACAGAAGTTAGAGTAAATAACGGACACGGAAACTGTGTTCAAAAAATCCCCAACGACAACTTTACTAAATTTAATGCAACAGAAATGACACTAAAAAATACACCGTGGTGGTACTTGGTGGCTTTTTTATTTTAGGGTAGTTTAAGTTTTCAAAAATCCTCCAGATATTTAACCATGCAAATATGTTACAGATTAAATATAGCGCCTTTGCAATACTTACATGAATGTGCAACAGCAACCTTCACCAAGGACAGAGAAGTGATAGATTGCATGCTTGTTAAAGCCGCCAATGCTGCTAAATTGAATCCTTTCCCCCAGGGGGCCCTAATGACAGCAGCACTTTGCCCACCTCCTGTAGTATCTGTTGTATCGCTCTTCACTTCAACAGAAGACTGTTAGGAAGTAGAATAACAGGTTTGACCTCTGCTTCTGTTACTTTGCTGTCGACACAGAGATAGTGTTTGACTTGGTTGTCGCAAAACAACACGCAGTCTTCAACTTCCAGGCTGGAGTGCATCATCTATTCATCATCTATACACCGCTTAATCCTCACTAGGGCTGCGGGGGGCTGGAGTCTATCCCAGACAACTTAGGGCGAAGGCAGGGGACACCGGGGACAGGTTGGCTACACTTAGAGACAGACAACCAAGCACACTCACATTCACACCTACGGACAATTTAGAATCACCAATTAACCTCAGCATGTTTTTGGACTGTGTGGGAGGAAGCCAGAGAACCCGGAGAGAACCCACGCTGTACGGGGAGAACATTCAAACTCCACGCAGAAAGATTCTGGTGCCCCCACTGGGACGCGAACCGGCAACCTTCTTGCTGCGAGACAACAGTGCTACCAACTGAGCCACCCTGCAGCTAGAGTGTATCAGTGTTTCTAAAATCTGTCCGAAACATGGCATTGACCAAAGCTGCCATCACAAACTTCTTTTTTGCTTCTTTGCAACACATTTCATTATCTTCCAGGATCCACAATCCCGTGTGTCCTAAGGTCTCCGTATAAAAAGCAACAGCTTGTGGTTGAGTCAGCTCAAAGTTTTTAATCGTTTTCAGACCCACACGCTGCTTTTCCAGCCTGTTTGAGGGATTCATGGCCACTGAACCAGTTAATTTGCTCCAAGAGTCTTGCTGAAATTGTCCTGGTGGCGTTGGTCTGCTGACTTTTGGTTTGTGATGTGATGCCACTGGTCAGTGTGTGTTGGTTGTTGTGCTCTGTTGACATGATTTACAACACAGACCTGAAAGTTCCAACACATATTACAGGTTTAATCTTGTTGTAAAGGAGAAGCAGTAACATCTGCTGCATGTCGGTGGTCACAGCTTCACACGTTCCTCAGGAGCATTTATCAGAGTGTGTTGTTGAGGTCTGGCCTGCTTAGCAGGACATAAGTCAACAACTCAGTTGCTAATGAGGAGTCATTAGCAGCTGAATCAATCATAGCTCTGTTTGCTTAGTTTCTCCTCGGAAATCGTCTTGAATTTATTTACTGAAGTGTTAAGATCAATTTTGTCACAATAGGTAAAAAAAAAAAAAAAAAGTTCAGATATTACTTTGCAGAATTTTAATCTGTCTTTAGAACATTATTACTGCCACATATATATAGATATATATATGCATTTGGCCAAATATCCCATGGCGGTGAGGCTTTGTAGAGTGGCAAAAAAGTATTTGGAATACGCTTGTTTTCTGCGTTAATTAATCATAAAAAATGTTTTTAATCCAAGTCACGTGTACAGACAAACACACTGTGCTTCTTTACTGAACACATCCATTACACCTTCCCAGTGCTGAGCTTGCATTGTGATAAAGGAGATCTTTTTAAACATGAAAAAATGTAGGGAAAAAGAGAAAACATACACTGGTGAACCCTTGGATTTAATAACTAGCCAACACTTTGGCAGTGTCTTCTGCACAACTTTCAGGATACATATTTAGCCAGTCTTTCATATGGAGGACAGAATAAACTTAGAATTCTAAAGAATCAAAAGTTGCAGAAAAGGAGATCTAAAATAATAATATTGAAACTTTCTCTGTGCTGGATGACTCCTTATCACAAAAAAACAAAAAAATGCTTCAATTACAAAGTTCTGCAGACATGAGGATAAACTGTGTGCGTGAAGCCTCCAAACTGAATGAGTGAATGAAATGAAGACAGGAGACATTAATCATTACTGAAGGGAGCTGCTAATTTATTGCTGAAGGCTTTCTTCTCCAACCTACATCAAAGACACAGTGACACACTATGTACATATCTGAAAGAGACTGACTGAGTGTGTGTGTGTGATGTACAGTATCCAACTGAAGTAAGTACACCCCTGAACAATGAACAATCAAAAACAAGCACGTTAGAAAGACTTTATTGAACCTTTTTGGAACAAAATCGACACTTGCAATCAAATAAACAGCCTTAAATCATGACTATTTATCTATGAGAAATATGTTGCTATGGACTCGTGCTGCATGTTCCTCCAACATAATTTAATCTTGTCGAGGTGCTCTTCGGTAAACACAGCAATGTTTTTTTTTTTTTTTCTTTGTGGGTGTCCGGCCTTGGACAACATGTTCTGTGCAACCATGCAGTAACATCTGCATACTCATGAATGCAGATGTGATTCCTCTTTCAGCCGTTAGTCTCAGCTTCTTTTATTTTTTTTAAATCTCATTTAGCTCCTGGCATTATCTTAGCGGGGCGCCCCTTCTAGACACAGATAATAATAGAAGCTCATTCACACTCCTCCATAAGGGCTTGCTGAGCTGCCCGAGTTGACACCAACACAGCGTTCCTGCTCATTTCATGGTTGCATTGTGTGGATTTTTTTTTTCAGAATTTAGTTGTAACCTTTCAGTTTTAATAAATTCTTTCGTGCACTAATAAACCACATTTTAAGTTCACTGACTTCTTCCCACGTCATTTTTTTTTTTTTTGCTTTATTAAGAACTGGCACATTTTTCTAGAGGTCTGGTTGTTCATGGATAGGACCCTGATCTGAGTGTCAACAAACAGCTACAATGTGAATTCAGTCACTTCAATTGGCGAGATCACAAGGTGATGTAAGATGGCGCGCTTGGTATGAAACCACACACACACACACACACACACACACATGTTGATGTCATTTTTATTGAAATATGTGTTTTAGGATTGAAGAGAAAAATAGATCTGACCTCCTTAGATCAAATAGATGTCCAGCTGTTGTCGCAATAAATAGATTCTTTAAATAGATCACTTCTGTGACCTTTTGGTAATTCCTTTAAAAAAAGAACCACAATATGAATACACCCAAAGAATAAGCCACGGGTGGAATAACACTAATAGAGGAGAAAAGCGCCTGATCGAGGCCTTTTGGAAGTAAAGAGGAAATTAGAACAGTACAAAGGAAGATCAAAACCAAAATAAGGAATGCGAGGACGCCTACAGGGATGAGACAGAGTCCCTCTTAAAGAAGGACACAGAAAGCCTGGCAGGGTTTACAGACTGTTACAGGATTGAAACCCAAAGGACAATTTATCTCATTTACTAATGAGCAGGACCTTGTCACTAATTTAAAAAGCTTTTGTGGTAGATTCCACACTGAGTATTTTTAGGGTTTCATTTTATATTTTGGGGGTTTTTTGTGAAGAAAAGTATGTGCATTTCAGTACATGTAAAAAGACAATAGGTGACCCTTCCTCCCCCCCGCTGGAGCAGCAGTCCACTCATTCAGTTCAGTGACTGACAGCTCCTGCAAACACACAAGCACAAATATATGGTTTCACTCGGAAAACATTTGGTAAACACTTTATGACTGAAGTTCTGTAGACTGATAATTTCCTTTTCAACTCTTTATTTGATCTGATGTGCAAATTGGAGGTTTGGGTGATGAATCAGAGGTCTTGAATCATAGTGTTTCTCTGTCTTCCTCTGTCACAACAAAAAGGAAAATAATTGTGATCATTTTTGCAGCGTTGTAAAGTTCTGCCTCATAGTATTTTAAATCCCGGTGGAGTGATTTAATGTCGGATAAACTGTCAAACTGATGTGTTGCACGATTAATTTATGCGACTTTATTTACCTCAGTTTCAAGGAATAAATATGGGGACAACATTTTTATTTTTTTTTTACCATAAGAAGAGCTGTGTGTGATCAAAAGAAAACACATGAATAAATAATAAATACATGAAAGTGTTGCTGTAACTGAATGACTATCGATCCAGGCAAGACAAATAAATGTGTTTCTTCTTATTTCTTATCTGGCCGATCCTGTAGAATCCGCTTTCAGGTTCCTACAGGACGTTTCGCCACCAGGATGGGTTTAGTCTAGTTCTAGTGGAGGGTTAACTCCAAATCAAAATAGGAAATAAAATAAATGGCAAAGACGTGTTGATTTGAAACATATTTGTGAGAGATTATTAATTTAACCCAGCAACTGTATGTTTCCCTCAAAATGAAAGACAGTTTAGTTGTATAGGAATGTACGGTGGCCCAGAAGTGTCACAAAAAAAGCCACAACACCATAAAATTAACCACAACACTACAAAATAAGCCACAACACAACACAACGGCTGCAACGGAAGTTGGTTGTTTTTTTTTACCCAGAAGTTATACTGTGAAGTGTGCAACGCCACACAAAGTGGGCAGAAGAGATTGTTGGAAACAACTCGAGAAGTAAGTAAAATACTGATGGCAAATAATGTTTGCTAAATAGCGCATACCGAGATTATTGGACATTATTTGCCATCAGTATTTTACTTACTTCTCGAGTTGCTTCCAACAATCTCTGGCTTCTGCCCACTTTGTGTAGCGTTGCACACTTCACAGTACAACTTCTGGGTAAAAAAAAAATAAAAAAACTTCCGTTGCAGCCGTTGTGTTGTGTTGCGGCTTATTTTGTAGTGTTGCTGCTAATTGTGTTGTGTTGTGGTTCATTTGGTTGTGTTGTGGCTTATTGTGTTGTGTTGTGGCTTTTGTTTTTTTGTGACACTTCTGGGCCACCGTAGGAATGTGATGTGACATGCAGCATTAAGGTAAGATCTTATTCATCTGAAAATAAAATTAAAGAAATGTAAGTATCAAAAAGTTACCTTTGACATTTATCACCATGACAAGGAGTAAAAGTACATTTGAACAGTTCTATAAACATTAAAGCTTTGCAAAGTTGGTTTGAAAGTATGGTTCAGAAAAACACGACTAAATAAAACACCTGGTCTGAGCATAAATGTACAGTCTCTCAACAGGTTTTCACCACAGCTCACATAATACCACATCATTAGCAGGCCAGTTTAACTCCAGGAGAAAAAAGACAATCCAGCTCCTTTAGCAAACGATAACAAAACACTCTCAACTGCCGAGAAACCAGACCAATAGTCTTCTTCGGCTTTATAACTCATTTCTCTGCTCTTACTGTTCGCCCAGAGATTACAGCTCTGTGTTTTCAACATGGATGTATTAACACACTTCTAAGCTGTCTGAGCTCACCGAGGGTCAAAAAAGCTTGAAGGCTTAACCCTTTAGTGTCTATTTGGGCTACAGATGTTTTCTCAAGCTTGCTTTCCTGATCACCATGTGTGTGTCCGTTGCCTTTTTTTTTTTGTTTTTTGACACGGTGCTGTTCAGTAGCAGCTGCCAGGAGCTAATCTGCCACTCATGTGGTAGAGTTTCTTCCACCACCTACTGACCCTGTGCAGATCAGTTCTTCAGCAGTCAGTGTGTTGGTATTTCACTGTATTACAGAAGCATATTATTCCATATCATGTTGATTATCCAATCTATATTCTGACAAAGTTCCTGCATCATCACACTATTAAAAGAGCATCAAAGCTCTTTAGATACCAACAGCATAAGACATGGAATCAGAAAAATATGTGTAGGCCACAAAAGATGAGCATCTGTTGTGATCCTTTAGTCCCAAACCAAATGAAACCTCTTGACGTCTTTCTCTGATTTTTGCAGGGTCATGAATCCTCAGAGTCTCATGATCAGTGTGCGTTGGGTGGTTTGCCGTCATTTGATTAATGCTAGCCTAGCTTCTTTGCCCCACTTAAATGCATTATTAGCAGATATGATAAGGAGCCAATGGTTGGTCCCCTGTTATTTCCAACCAACATGCAACTGTTGCTATTTGTAGTAGGACGCTGTAAAAATGTGCATGCTCTTGTAAATACAGTGAGGAGGGGCCACAGATGATCAGTCTGATTGTATGAATGCAGGTCTGTGAAGCAAAGAAGAAGAAAATTCATCTCAGCACTTTGCTGATTGTTAACGTAAGTATTATTTAATTAGTTTTGTACTATACTGATGCTGAGCAGGTTTAAGGCTGTGCTCATGGAAACTGTACACACACCCCCAGCAGGGACCCAGCATGCACTGCCCTCAAACATATTGGTACAAAAGATTTGTCCGTTTGCTTTAAAAGCGCTGCAGGAAATATGACAGGAATTAGTTTCTACGCCCAAACACGGTTCCTTAGCGGAACCCAACAGTCTTTTATCATGTACTGCATCTCTTTACTCTCTTTCTATAAAGTTAAGATGTACCTTGAACTGAACCCCCGTTGGGGAAATTCAAACATGCACATCAGCACAATGGAAGGTATTTCCATAAATACCCATACATAATAAAACAGGATGCATAACACAGATAATTAAAACAAAAAAAAAAGGTGTGTGTGTATGAACATGTGCTAAAAGTGCGCACTAAAGTACTGTTTGTATGTACACATGTGCAACACTGTGTGTCTCAGTGGAGGATGGAGGTAAAGAATTAAAATAAGTCATCTCAGGGCACTACACATAGTAAATTGAAGACTTTGCAGGATTGTACAATAGAGAGAGATGCAACAAATCCAAACAGTTCCCTTTGGGCAAGCCTTTTAGCTGAAAGAAACCAGGCTCAGGGAGGGAGGGCCAGTCTGCCTCGACTGGTTGGGGTGAGGGTAAAAGAATAGCAGAGAGAAACAGAAAAACAATGCATAAGAAAACAAGAAACAGTGAGGAGGCTATTGAGGCCTTTAGCTGCAGATCAGCCAGAGATACCTGCAGAGAGAACAAAACACAAACTACGAGAGAGAGAAGACACAAAGTTTAAGACTTGCACGGTCACCTCAGCAGCTCTGACTGTAAGCTTTCTCAAAAAAGAAAGTTTAAAGCCAAATCTTAAAAGTAGAGGATTTGTCTGAATCCTGAACCCAAACTGGGAGCAGAGGAGCCTGATAACTGAAGGTACCACAAGTAAACCTGCAGTCTGAGAACAAAGTGTTCTTTTGGGATAATATAGTACAATAAGGTGTTTAAGACATGGTGGAGCTTGGTCATTAAGAGCTTTGTATGTGAGGAGAAGGATTTTGAATTCTATCCTGGATTTTGCAGGAAGCCAGTGAAGGGAAGCTAATACTGTAGAAATGTGATCTCTCTCAGTGGCTGCTCTGGCTGCTCTGGCTGCAGCGTTTTGGATCAACTGAAGGTTTTTCAGAGACGTCCTGACGATGAGGAATTAGAACAGTCCAGCCTAGTAGTTACAAAAGCATCACTCAGAGACGAGATGTTTCTGATTTGTTGTTGTTGGTTAGTCATGTGACTCTTAATACTTCTTCTTTAACCCACATCGTAAATACATTATATCCACTGTCACCAATAACTTTGCTAAGTTTTCTATGCATAAATTTGTATGTAGTTCACATGATTATTACCACTGTAGGGGCTGTTCAATGTGCTCTAAAAGCAACAGTAACATGACTTGTGTTGTGTCAGTCAGAGCCCTTAACAAACACCAGACACAGACGGCACAGGGAGTAGCCAGGATGTGTTTATCTTGGGAACAGAGTTGAAGTGTTGAAGTATGTCAGGACAATGGCTGGAAATTCGAATCCCTCCTGCTGAGGTTCAAAATCAGCTGCATCAAACAAAAACTGTGCTGGTGGTTAAAAATATATGCTTCCACTGTGAAAGATGCAAAAGACTTACATGATATCTGATAAGGCAGTCTAGTATTAGGACGACGACTATCCCACAGCTAGCTGCTCCGTGCATGCATCAGACTGGTGGGGATTTATGTGGGGCAGGGGCAGTTTTGCTGCAGGAAACAGAGGGGATGGATTGGCCGGTCTGCGACTTCTCAAAAAAATTTGAAAGAATTATTCAACTACTGAGAAGGAACCAAGCATGGACACTTCAAGATTTTGAGGCTGGCTCTGGCCCTGTGGTGGTTTAAACTGAACACAACCTCCTGAGTTTCCTCTTCTCGTTGTGATGAGATGACAGTTGGACACTAAACTTATAAACGGCAAAGATAAAGTTGCGATGGGCACGAACGCGTTTGTGAGTTTGAATGTGGTTTTGATTTAGACTCGACAGACTGCTGACTCGTGATTGACAATGAGGTGTGCATTTACCAGCTTGCCAGTCAGTCGATTCATTAAGTGAATGTTGGAGACTGTCTTCCGGTCCAGCAGGGCTCATTGTATCTTCTGTCACACTTATAGGAGTGGTGTGATGAGCCCACAGCTTCTTCTGGTACAACCCTAGATCTGCAGGTGGCTTCTTAGGTTGATCAGGAGCATCTGTGGCACTCAAGTCTGTTCCTGGGTTACTTATGTTCTGGCTGCAGTCTAATCACTTCCCTCCACAGGATCCCCACCTCTGGGTTTGATTAAGCCGTCTGAGTTTACTCCTGGTTTGGCTTCCACTTTACAAACACCCACACTCTCATCACTCACTCGTGCACACCACTGACTTTGCTGATTACCAGCCCTATACTGGTAGTGTTTAAATTGGCCTTTATTTTGGTTGAATAAAGTATTCTTCTCCCTTTTGCTGGGGCCACTTGCTCATAGCAGTGTGTACGATCACATGAAAATCCAAAAGTGGATGGAACCAAACTTAATGATTCTAAATGCTGAATAGCTGCAGGAAGAGCTGAAGAAAACCCACATGATAATTGGACAAATTCTCATTACACGCCGGTTAAATGTTTACACGTTAAAGGAAAGCACAAATGCATATCACCCGGATTTACACCCGGATTTATGTTGATGTAGGATTTAATTCAATTTACTTGTGTATGCGAGGGTGTGTGTCTCATATTCCTGGTGATTATTTATTCTTATAATGAGACACAGTTGTTAAGCTGGCTGTGATGATGATGATGAGGATGATGATCACACCTTCTCCATGGCAACACACTGCCTCTCCACTTTTCTCTGTGTGAGCGGCTGCTAAAAGCCAGTGACTTCCATTGTTTTTGCTTTATATTACAGATGCGTGAGGAGCATCTGCTGGAGTTGACATTGTTTTTCTCACAGTCTGCTCAGGTTGTAGACTAAGAAAGAGGGATGTAACATCACATCTGTGGTAAAGACAACCAATACAAGATAATCTGTGAGACTTAAATGTGTCCCAGAATGCTTTATAAAAGAATAATTTCTGAATATTTTGTTGAATAAAACAATAGGACTAATAACTATGTAATTAACTTTGAGGCTTCGGTTCAGTTTTCTGAGTCTGACTCTTAACAACCTGCTCCTCCCAATCTAGGTCAGCTCTCATGTTCTGATCTCTGTGCTCCATTTTATTGGAATCAGCACTGGAATAAATGATGTGTGTAGTTTCTATGTGGGTTGCCATGGTTACAGTGTGACGTTGGCATTTAAGCGCCAGTGGGAGGGGCTTCCTCTGGGTTCCAGCACTGATGCTGGCTTAAATAGATAAAAGGTCCCCCCCGAAAAAATTGCATGGAAATGTCATAATAACATTACACAAATGGAAAAACACCACTTATTGATGTGTTTGTTTTCATCTGCTCTGAGTTTAAAGTCTCCCTTCATTCAGAAATGTGTTGTAGTTTTTGTGAGTCCTGCAGGATTTTGTGTGAAGTTTGGAGTCAATCATAGTCTGACAGGAAATGAAACTAATGTGCAGATCTGAAGCTTGCTCATGCACACACGCTTTCAAACTTTGTTTCAGAGGAGCAACATTTTCATATTCAAACAGTGACAAAAACCTTATTAACCTTCATCCACAGTCTTTATGTCCAGACAAGATCTTTGCAGCCACATTTTCAGTCCGTCAGTGAGTGTAACGTCAGACAACACGCGTCATTTTGAACATTTTTTAACACCAAGTGTTTATTTTGCATTAACAGTTTTGTATCAACACAAGTTGTTTCTGATATATCTTTAGTACATTTCATTTAAAAAGTAACACCAGCTGTGTATTGTGCCAGGCGATACTCTATGTTGCTCTGAAAATGATGCTCCTATGCAAATAGTGTTTGACATGAAAAAAGTAGCAAGAGAAAGTACAAACAGCCATAAAGCATTATACAGACAAAAACATCACCAGAGGGGTTTTTCTCAAAAGCCACCACTAGAAACCAAAGTAAACGAAGGAGCCGACTCGGGATTTTAAAGCGTAAATCAACCATCCTTTATGAGGGGTAGAAAAGTGCTGCTTTACTACTACATGGCCCCGTAGGGAAGAAACTACTGTTAGATTACTGGAGTACTTTTATTCTGAAGATTTTCTACTTCTACATAAGGATTTATAGAAATAAATGAGAGCAATCTTTGTGTTCTAGGTTCTGCTTTGTTCTCCACGATGACTTAGAAAGCAGGAAGTTTCAAAAGTGGGAAAAGGTGATGGAGGCAGTTACTTTTTAATTTACATGGGACGACTTATAAACATCAGTTTGGGCTGAAAGAATGGAGACAGAAGCATCCCTGGACCAGCCTCCTCCACGCTGACAGTCCTGCTCTCTCTCTTCATGCTGTAAACAGTCTGAAGCTCAGACTCTGAGGTGACATTGAAGAATCTGGGAGAGAATCGACTGCTGGATGCAGCACAGTCATTTCTGAGTTTTTCTTTGGGAGAAAATAAAACATAGCCGCGCTGTGTTTGGTCGCACTTCCTGACTACTTAGCGGAAAAATAGCTCAGTGCTGAAAACATACGGTGATTCATGGTTACATGAAAACACCGGTGGGAAATAATATGATGCACTTGTGAAGCTACCTCTTGAGCAGTCCCACTTTTAGGCTCACCCCCTGAGTGGAAACAAAAGCAGAACCTGCACTGTTTAGTTCTGGTAGAAAAGGGAAAAGGCCTATTTTTCTATGACTCTAAATAGTAGCTCAAGTTACCTAACCCTACCACTTACATAAATGCATGGTTGCAGGACAACAAAATCAGATTGCAAACAAGATTTTGATGAGATCTGTTGACGTGATATTGTCGGTAATTGCACCAACTGAATTTCATTTGTCATTTAAAATGAAATTTATGCATTAGTTGATTTAAAATTAAATTAGTAACTGAATGAAACCGGCTCGATAACTTCATATTTCTTCCCCGTAAGTTTGTGATTCCTTAATCTCAACACGCCTGGACAATTTTAGAGAGACTTGTAATTAAAAATACCTTTGATTGTCGAGGAAAAGCTAATTCCCCAAACTTATTATCGTTTGCTGGTTGGACAGGATTTCATTAGAAGTGGTCATAAATCAAAAAGATTACTGCAAGCTGTTGTGCTGTAGTTTTTAGGATGTATGGTTCTTACAAAGGGTCTCTGTCAAATTACAATTTAGCGTTGATTTACCCTTTAAAGAGTCACTCTGCTAGCATCTCGTGTGGGGAACCCAGTTCTGGCTGAATAGCAGAATAAATTCAAAGCATATACAGTACATATACAGATGGTTACCAACATAAAGGAAACATCACTACGACTCCTTTAGTTTGGCTTTTATATACATCTCCAGCTCTCAACATAACATCTTAATGCAGGGATGTAACTGTCGACGTTTAAAAAAAATGTATCAGTTGCTCTTCATCGTGGTGAGAATTGGTGTTGTCACTTGACTGATGCCACTGAGTTGAACTTTTAATAGCAATATTTTGACAAAAAATAGGACTACAATTCACAATGCTTTTAGATCACCATAAAGTACATGCTCTGTACATTGGGAGGTAAATATATTTTGTATATTTTGAAAAAAACACAAGGACCATGTCTCCTGTCTTTGGAATGACTCAGAATGTGATGTGTGAAGCTCAAATATTCAGAAGTACTGTGGTTGTGTATTTACAGCAATGCATTTGAATCTAGTGCCTAGGTACTACCTTTGTATTTATACATTACATTGAGGATTATAGATCTTCAAACATGTCTAGACAGTGTTTAAGAGCGAACTACCAAACTGAATGAGCTGCTCAGCCTTCAGGTTGGTAGCTGTACAGGGTTCGTCCTGAAATCTAAAACAGAAAATGTGATGATTTTCAACTATCATGGCACAGTTTTGTTCATCAGATTCAGTCTTATCAGGGAAAATACTTTAGAACCAGTCGTCACCTAAACTTGTAAGAATTAACAAGAGTGTTGATTGATTCTTCTCGAGCCCCTTCCTTCGCTATGAATTGGCCACTGGCTGCAACGGTAAGAACCTTTTTCATTTTCATCGCTGCGGTTGTTTTCAAAAATACCGACGTGGTGTCGGATGAGACATTTTGATACATCACTGCTCACGAGCTGCCATGTGGGACAGCAGCATCCTCAGAACCGAGAACAGTGACCTTTCCTGCAGGGGTGTTTTTACCTCAGGATGGATGAGAGAGAGGAGCTTGTTTACTTGCCTGTGGTGACTCTTACTTACACTCGTGCTCCCTGCAGTTACACCTACGTGGCTCTGGTTGCCCTTGGCAGCCTCATCACTTCCATCCTCCAGGAATTTATTACACTGCCCTCCGCTTTCTCGTACTGGAAAAACTTAGGAGGATACGTTGAAAAATTGGTCTGGATTTTTTAAGGTGCCCTCCACATGCACACACATATGTAACATCAGCTAAGAAATGGGTACAGTAAAATTTAACAAAACATAAATGGGAAATTACTTATATTTTACTGACAAGTTCTTGCGTTCTCGTTCGTCTAGTTTGCATTTCCTTTCGGTCCATATTGCTTGGTTTGTGGCCATCAGCTGTGGGATATTTTGAGTGCACTATATAGGGTGTAACATTTGTAACTTAACATTTGGACAGCACTACAAAATAGCGAAAACTCTATGTAGTGCACTATGTAGTGTCATAGACTGTATAAAATATGGACGTAGCTACCGTGACGTCACCTGTTGGTTTCTGCACTGAGAAAATGAAGCCAGGGTTTTGCTTCTTCCTGGTTGACATCTTGGATTTTTGGAGCCAGTGACGCTAAAATCATCAGAGGGGGGCGGAGCCATAGGAGCAGCGATTGGTCAGACGGATTGAGAGGCAGGTCCTCTCTGCCCCGCCCACATTTACCGCCTTCTGCTCACCGACTGTCAATCAAGCCAGCCACGCCCCTTGCCCCGCAAAATGTTGACGATTTTTTAAAAATTCAGTATTGATTTATTTTCAGATTGGCCACCTGATCTCTGGATTTGACCATGAAAACTAATAAGAAAAAAATCCTGAGCTGTAGGAATGCAGTATTTCGTGATCTGTGATCACTTCTTTTCCAATTCAAGTCTATGGGAGCCAGGGCTTTGTGGAGCCAGCAGCTAGTGGACGTAGTGATATTGCAGGTTTTTGACACTTCCGGGTTGGCTTCATTTTTCAGGGCCGGTTGCTACGTCCATCTTTTATACAGTCTATGTGTAGTGTACAGTGGGTGATTTCAGACACAGCCCTGGTCTTTAAGAGTCAAGAGAAAAAATGGCGCTCACTGTCTTCTGAACTTAACCAATCAGCCTGGAGCCACTTCACTGCAGTTCTTCAGGACTGGAGTAGCTTACTTTTTTCTTGACATTCTACTGGGACGTTTTTTTGCAGCAGAATCATGAAGGTTCAGACCACCCAAAAACAACCTGGAAGCTCCCGCGGTGCAAGAACGGCCTAATGAAAACCCAATCAATACAGAGCCGGGGAGTGCTCTGCAGAAGTGGGAGGCAATTTGTTCAGTTGTGACAGACGTTAAGGAAACCACAGTCGCTCTTGTTAGACCAAGTGCTCGCCCACAGCCTCAGAGGTGGGACGCTGCCCTGATCTGCCTTCACTACTTCACTGCACACCTCTGCTCCGTGGCCCAGTTCTCACAGGGATAAGTGCTGTCATGGGACCAACGACACACAGTGAACCAAATGTTTAACTTGATTTGAGTAATTTGGTGTTTAGCTTCAGACCAGACACAACAAAGAGTTTAAGGGAGACGAGAGCAGAGAAAAAAAAAAAGATGTCCAATATGATTAGTCTGTAACTTAAACCACTCAGGAGAGAAAGGAGAAACCCAACTGTAACAAAGTAGGACTTCTTTCAACCCTCATGATGGCATCTTTACCTGATCTTGTTAAATGTTCAGATGCTATCCATCTTCTAGGTACCTCTAATTAAAAACAGCTATTACAGATTTTTTGTGACGGCAATGAGAAACATTTAGTTTGAAGTGACTTTTTCCTAAAAACTTCTGAAATGTGTTGTGAATATGACAGAGGATGTTAGTTTCCCAGCTGTTTCCGTGGGCACAACAACTTCATTTTATCAGTTTGGTAAACGTTTGGCAACTTTTCTCTGTTTTGTAATTTGAGTTTAATATGACGGATGGACATTTTCATGAATATCCTGCCCGGTGAAGCTTTCATTCTTTCAGTCAGTAAAGCAGTCAGGCAGTCAGTCCAATTTGCCTAAACTCTGCCGTCATCCATTTATCCTTCACATCTTGTCAATTAAGTATGTCAGCTAACCAACCGGTGATCCCTTCTGCCAATCACCTCCTGCAGTCAACTGGTGATGTGTCCTTGTGCTGTTGCTGAATAATAAAGCACAATCACGTCTCTTATACTGTCTTCTTTTCTCCGTCTTCTCCTCCCACTCAGTCTTTGTCAGACTGTTTTCATATTCCACTGAGCAGCCATTGCCATGTTGCTGTACTGGTTCTAATCTCAACACAAGCTTTATTCTTACTGCGAAAAACAGCCTCAAACTTTGGCTTTTACCATTAAATCTGAAAAACAGTAAAGAAATATTTGCCGGGTGGAGAAAGAAAACCATCCTTAACGCTCTGGGAATACTATTCAGCTGACATTCATGTCAATAAAGCGTATTGAATGGAAGTGAATGTAGGTCAGACAGACGTACAAGAGTATTAAATGCGAGGAGGCATTTATGGAAACACAAAAGATAAACTGGCGACCCAACACAAGAGAATCTCAGCCCGGTGCCCGATAAAGGGATCTTAGGGTGAATTTATTACCACCATTCTTTGAAAACTGTAAATCAGGCAGCATTAAGCTATTTTCTGTCCTGATAATAGTGTCAGTATATATTATCATCATTATATCTGCAAATGACCTATACTTTTTAAATCAGTTTTCAGAATAATAAAGTTAATTTGTCGTGTAATTTAAAAAGTATAAAAACCACTGTTGTATTTTGCACTAAATAATGAGGCCCCACGTATTGCTAAGCAAAAACTTGACAAAAGAAGCCAGTAAGCAAAAGAAATACAGAGTGAAAATGAAATGAGATGAGGCAGGAGAGAGCGTAAAGAATAACGACTGAATAAAGAGATGCTGCAGCGGGGAAACCTGAGTGAATTAGCCAAAGCTTTGGAAATGTTCCTCTAGTGTCTCCAGTGTCTCTCAATGAGAATAACAGATGCAATTTTTTGAAAGGAATTTCATAATATCTCTTTGGAATTAACATCGCCTGTTCCTACATGTTGTGACAGTCGAACAACTTTGTTCTAGATTGTTGGCAAGACGACGAGGACGATGAGAATGAAGGTGCGCTACGACTACAACAGTGGATAGTAACAGGTGGCAGCAAAGACGCAGGCTGGATTCTGACCAAGGACATCACAGCATGCGGTACGTGGCTCCACCACTACAACGACCCTTCATTGCACATGTTGGACTGTCATCCTGTCATCTCTGCTCCTTTAACGACTGAAGCACATGGTTTGTTACTTCTTACAGATCTCCAACCAATCATTTTAATTCTGTATTTTCAGCATTTTGTTTTCAAAAATGGATCCTTTTCTTGACTAGACATTATTCCAGATTGTCACAGATTAACATTATGAATCTCTCGCTGACCTGAATGCACCAATACAAAATGTTTTCTATTTCAGTGACCAGCTACATCTGCTGTCATGAGGAGATAGTTCTGCCTTCCATTCTGCTTGAGGTATGACTACTGTAAAGTCCACAAAAAAGGAAGGAACAGAAGAGACCGTGATGTTCTGGACCAAAGCACACAAATCAATGTACTCTGTGATATTACCTCGTTGAAAGCAAAAAATTATATTAAGATGTAATTTGGAGTATTTTTCTAACAAAATTTTGATTTTTTTTTTTCTGCGAGAATGTTTCCTCCTCTTTGACCAACTTAACAGAGAAACACAAGACACTAACAATTACATACCTCTATGTTATAGCAGGTAGATGTAAAAATACTACAGTACTCACTTCAAATAGGGCCAAACTTACCCAGAATCATAAACTGCGTTGATGTAGGCTGCAGGTTGTAGTGTCACTTTTTTCAACAGGGTGTTCTGCTAACTGACTGGATGTTAAACGCCTCTTGGGAGTGCTGGTTAACGTCTCCGCTTTAGTTCACAGGCGTGTACGTGTGACATAACTGGTAAAAGTACCTCACTGACAATAACAATCTCCTATTAAAAGTTACCAGTTAAGGAAAAAAGTCCAACAGCAGGCCGAGTCAAACAGCTCGAAAATCCCACTTTAATGAACAGAGCTGAAGTCGGTAGGACTCCTCAGCTATTTCCTGTAGTTCATTAGGCTTAATTTAAATGGTTCTGGTTCCTAGTGAAGTCTAGTAACAAGCTGTCACAGTGCAGTGGGGTCTCCGAAGCTGGAAAGAGTGTATTTTAACCCAAAGCATGATCCTTTTCTAAACCTAACTAAGTAGTTTCAGTGCCTGAACTGAAACAAAAATGAGTAAAACCAGGCAAGGAAAAGCCAAAATTCAAAACAAGACCTGACCTCCGCCTCTCAAGCCTTCAAATAAGGACTTTAGTTGACTCAGTAAATGAAAAATTGTGGACTACTGAGTCCACGACAAGGTAAACAACCGGCCTACTGACCCATATCTATGAGATCGATATGTATCAGTAACACTTTAGGGGTGAACAGGGTCAAACGGATCAAACTTAAACGGTGTAACTCTCAAAAAAAAAACAAAAAAAAACAAACTCTAAAAACTCAGTTGACAGATGCCAAAAGCAGCCTTTCAGACTTGGACAAATCCATCATTTCAGTCCAAATGAAAACACCCAAAAGACCTTGTCGAGTCTGATTTAATAGAAAACTAAATGTTTTGACAACATTTTTTTGTGCGTGGGTGACTGAAAAGCAGGAAGACCACAGCTGGGCCACATCACACTCACCGAGGACTTTGTGAGGTTTGATAAAAGAAGAAAGCAGCACGTTTTCCTCACTGCTGCTCAGCCCCCAAAACGCATGAACAGGATGTCATTATTTGCTTTCTGCATCCTTTTTTTTTTTTCTCTTCAGTGTGAGCTATAGATGCTTGACAAGGTCTTGACAAGTTCCTGAGCTATGCTAAGCTGAGACAGTCACATTATAAGTAGACGGAAACCCGACCCGAGTCCTGCTGAGCCATGGAGGATTTCTAACACTTTGGCTGACTAGGAGACATTTCGCTGCTCAGATTGGATAACTGTATTTGGAAGTGGCCCAGTACAAATCCTTGTTGGGTATGAATAATGCCTGCGTCCTTAGAAAACCTAAAGCCGGCACAAAATTCTGACCTGAGATCCCTTCTTCATTAATAGAAATGACTGGATAACAAACAGATTTCATTATCACTCACAAGTGAGAGTCCTGAAAGAGAGCAGTGTCGCTGCGCCAAATGAACAGTCACTAACAACTAAAGCAGCCTTTATGCTAATAAGATGGTTGTGAAGGACAAGCTTTTATTCTGATATCCTGATTTTCGATGAGCTTTTAGCCTGCCTGTGTAATTGTCATTCTTCCTACATTTCCAGCACGAGCATTAGGGATGGGAGATCAGGACTAAATGAGGGATTCCTGTACTTCCTCTATTCTCCTCCCATCGTGCCCTACTTTTCTTCCACAAGCTCATCATCACTTTCCCTAATTCCCTCATCCCCCTTCCTTCTAGTCTCTCCCTCTCTCTGTCATTTCCTCTCCAGATGTTTTCTTTTTTCTTCACCTGTACTCCATTTTCTCCCTCCTGCCTCTTGTCATTGCTTCGTTCCCTCCTTCCTTTCCTTCTGCACACTGCACTGCCTCCTAAACATGCATGTTGTTTAATCTCCGTTAAACAGGTGCGAGTCGTAGAGAAGCGTACGAGTTAAGTGTTAATCCTGAAGAATGTCTGTTTGGATGGATTTGCGTGTTTCGGCGGCAGGTGCACGTACAAAATACAAATCTGGGATCAGTGTTGAAGCTAGAAGCTGCGAGGTGGGTTGTGTAGCCCAGTTGTCAGAAATTCATTTGGAGGGAAACTCATTGATTTCAGCTGCACAGCTGAAAGATTAGCTCACCGTCTACAACAACATTTAATACCGCTCGCTATAACTGCGTGATAAGAAACAACAGTAGAGATTCTCACAGATCCAATAAACAGGACACGATAAGTGAATCTGATGCGATTAAACTGCGAGGAAGGGCCTGAACAGACCCAAACACAGAAAACAAGTACACCGGCAGCACAGAACAGCAGGATTACATGCCTTTTTTCCCTCCACTTCACAGGTCACACCTTCCATCTGCCTCAGAATCACATTTTTCTTTTGCTTTTCTTCAAATATGCCACTTTTAGCTTGCCTCAATTAACAAAAAAACTAACAAAAAAATCCCAACTGATCTTTTCCAAGTTTAACCACCAATCGAGAAGATGTTAAAAAGCAGTTAAACTGCAGCTCTGCTCCTGTTTATCTTCTGTTTTGCACTTGGCATGTGCAGAAACATTAAAAGACTGACAAGTGCTTTAGGAGGGAAATTACAATTAACAAAATAAGATCATGTTTTTGCTGTACATGAATGACAGAAGTGGATTGGTATTTGAGTCTAAATACATATGTCTACAACTACTGGATACGTTGCCACAAACTTGGTTTATCAAATATCAAACACTAAATGAAATTAAATTATAGCTTAACCCTCTCAACCTCAAGTTTCTGAACCACTTTTACTCACTGTGGGCTCATTTTTATGAAATCCTGCTCCTCTAAGTAAACAGAACAAGGAGAAATGTCTTTTGTCTTTTGTGCAGCAGAACAATATAGATGTTGCATTTACTCGATTATTTTACAATTTAAAAAAAAACTGGATTAACATGTTAAACATTTTTCTTCCCCTATGTGTTACCAATACTGTGAAGAATTGGGGCTGTACAGGTTATAGACATGTCACTACTTTTTGGGATGTTTCACCATGCTGCGTGTATCCTCCAACATCTTGCTGCTCTGTATACTTCTGAGCCATGATGCATTTACTTTATTGATTAGGTACGTTTTATTTTTCTCTCAATCTAATTCATTTTCACACTTGTCTCCTCTTGATGCAGATGAGCACAGATTCTCAGATAGTTTTTTTTTGTTGAAAGATTAAGTGAGATGTAATAAAAAAAAAGTGTTTTTGATTAACTTAATGCTTAGTTGGTTCATTTACAATTTGGTGATTTTGTATTTATTTATTTTATTTTAAAGAAAATTTACCTAAAACCTACCTGTGAGTTTTGGGGTTCATACTTTAAACTGAAAACAGACAGAGCTACTACCTCCATCTCCCCTATGACATGAAGGCCCGATGCAAATCAACACTACTCAAAACAAGACAGTGATGGTTGATCTATCAACCTATTATCTGCAAGCTTATAAATTAAAACTACATAAACGCATGTGATTTACTTTGGAAAACCATCCCCAACAACACTCACTGAGGTGTTGGGGAGCTGAATGTTTAGAAGCGCTCTCTCAGCTTATCTGCTCCTCAACGTGGTCGTGACAGTGTGTGTTGTGCTACTTAAAAAAACCTCCATTTTCACTCCTTGCACTGCTCCAACCATTTCCTCAGACCTCCAACATGTCACCTGTCTGTTTGCCTCTTGTTCAGTTTGTTTCTCATCCCTCCTCTCCTGGAGATTTCCTAACTAGTGATCAGCCTGCCCCTCTTGTTTTATCAGTCAGCTGCGTGGACACTGTGCTGCAGCTGGCTCAGGCTGTGTTATTACAGATAATAGATTTAAGATAACCAGTGGTGGTTCGTTAACAGGGTTCTCTCTGTCTGTGATTGTGACAGCGTGGAGCTGCAATTATAGCTGTAACCATGGTTATGCTTACCATGGCGGTGACACAGCATTAATGGGTGATGAAGCTATTCCTGAACTCCTGCGGCTTTTACCGGAAACACATCCGATAGAAACGAGGCAATTTGTTCCATCTTAGGTGAGGCTGGGCACATCAACACTGGTTTCTCATCTCCTGTAGATGAACCTCATCTCCTTTCGGGCACCCTTCTACAAAACTCATCCAGTTCTCTCACTTAGTTCCTTCCTCTTTCCAAAATAGTTCCTCTCTCTCCCACTGGTTCACACTTTCCTCCACCCTAAGTCTCCTCCCTCCATCTCATCTCGTGCTCTGCACAGCAGCAAAGCCTTGAATGTCTTTTTGAACGTGATGCCGCACAGTGTGTAACAATCTGAGAGCTGTCACAACGCAGCCAGTGGCCAATCACACACGCCATGTCAGGGATTCAGGACCGAAGGTTGAGCTCAACACTGTGAGAGCTTCCGAAAAATCAGAACCTGAGCGTCTGGCTAAAGTGGATCTTCTCAGCTCATGTTAATACATCATGAGACGCAAGGGGATACATCCATACAGTCTACTGCATACAGCTGTTTAGTAAATTTACTTCTGCAGCGTTGGTACTGTAGTTCAAACATCAGTCCATGACTCTATTTCCATGTGCTGTCTGTCTCTAACCCTTTACAGTTACTACTAACTTCTCAGCTCATGTTAATCCCTGTTTATGAAACCACATTTCCACTCACTGTGTATTTTGTTCCATTTTATGGGAAGCTGGGCAGGTAAAAGAAATCTCTGGTTTACACTCACTTCTTTCAGTAAAATAGGGACGACTGGCATTCATTTGTAGAATAAACCTCGGTTGCTCATCCACTGCAGGTGTCTGGTCTCTTCAGAAGGCACCCATCTACTAATCCCCTTCAATCTCTCTTCTCCAGTTCCTTCAGCCCTCTTTTCACTCACCTTTGAACAAAACTTCCTCCCCCTCTCCCCCTCTTGTTCCTCGTTCTCGACGTGGTTCACCCCTTCCCCTTCCATCCCACCCTCAGTCTCCTCCTTCCATCTCATCTCGTACCTATATTTTTGTACTGGCACAGCAGCAGGTTCTTGAAAGTCTTTTTGAATGTGGCATTGCACAGTGCATAACAAGCTGGGTTGATGGTGGAGTTGACATAACACAGCCAGTAGCCGATCGCCCACACTGTGTCAGGGACACAGGACTGACAGAAGGTGGAGATCAACACCATGACGTTGTACGGTGTCCATGTAATGATGAAAGCCAGCAGGATGGCAAAGATAGTCTTGGTTACCTAAACAGAACGGGAAGAAAGGAGAAAAAAGGAAGAGAGAAGTGAACAAAAGAGAACCGAACAAAGGAAAATCTCCCGGCAGCCAGCGGTTCACTGTATGAAAATCAATTTGCTAAGAATTTCAACTTGCTCGAGATAGATAATCCATGAGAGTCAACTCTGAGTCTGTTGCTTGTCTGCAGTTCAGAATGTGTCATCTTTGCACGCTGCAGTTGCTAAATGCCTCGAGAAGACATGACTTGCCGCTATAGGAATGAAACTGAATTGAATCGAAATGATGCAACTGATGGACTCGCTGTTCCAGAGCATAAAGGAGGCTGCAGCACGCGGACTTACATTTCAAGGTTACTGTGGACAAAGACATGAAGCAAACATGTACATTCAACCTAAAGCAGGTGTTCATTAGAAAATAACAGGGTTTTAAATCTACTGAATGATAAACCCAAAAGTGGGAGCTGCTCTAGTCAAGAGCTAAAACTAAAATTAAAACTGATGGAAGGCAATGATAAGAGAAGGAGAATTTAAAAATCAAAAACACAATAATATATTTTGGCAGTAATGTTTAGACCTGGCCATGTGAGGCAAAGAGGTGCACCTGAACCAAGAGCTTATTCTGCACCCACAATTGTTAATTTTGCATATATCACATCCCTTAATGCAAATTCATGCTTTCTGCAGCCTCATGTCAGGATGTAAATTCAGTCCATCAGTCCGTACAAACATCTACACGCAGCCAAAAGATCTGTGACCACACTGCAAGTGCATGGCAGGAAAACAAAATGGGAGGCTGTGTGAGAAAATTCATTGTTATCTACACCTTTTAAAAGTCATTATTATTATTATTAAAGAGATGTGATTGATTTGTATGTTTTCCATCGACACTGTGAGAAGAACCAAATCCTCCAGGAAGCCTGTGCTGTGTTCGCCCACTGTGCTTCTAGTGTGCAGTTATGAAGCCATGAATCGCAAAAAGATGGAAAAACTATTGCTTTGAATATTCATTTGACAAAAATGGATGCAACCATCAATACACTACAATTTTCCAAGTGCCCATAGATGTTGGAAATACTGGTAAAAACATGACGGCTCAATATATTATATATAATTTAAAATGTAAACAGTCGAATACTCTAAATTTTTCTCATGTATTTTTGCACTTATGGCTTCTTGGTTAAAGAATTGCAGAATCTGTAGTTTTTAAAAATAAATTCTTGTGAAAATTATTTTTTAAAATACATTTTCAAAAAAAGAGATGTAAAATTAAGTGTTTTTAATGAGATATAATTATTTTAAAGCGTCATGTAACACAACAACCATCAGAAAATTTTAAAAATCCATGTTTTTATAGCTTCTGGCTCTTATAAATGGTGCCATTTGGGGACTTTTTAAGGTCCAGTGTCCCTTTCAAACCTGATGAGCGTTTTGCTAATTAATAATCAATCATTTATCAACGCTGTTTATTGCTCCAACCTTCTGCTGAAGAGGCTTCGTCAGAAACTCAAAACAGTAAAGTCTGTACAATTTCCACTGGTCCAGTTTCTGTGGCTGCCATAGTCACAAAACAGAACGATTTTTAGCTTCGGTTGACCCAGGCAGTGCAGGTGGAGGGTCAACAGAACTACTAACTGGGTGGGCAACCAATTTGCAGTGGGAAGGCGTGTTTGCAGACACAGCTCGGTCGTATTTACGCTGAAAACAATAGAAGCAGCAGCAACAACGGCTTACTGTCTGAAAGCACCTTAAGTGATGTTGCACAGAGATGCTTGTGAAGGCATTCTTTGAATTGATTGTACCTCCTACTCACTCGCAGAAGGCTAAGTGGGCGTTCAGTCTGAAAAGGATGGAGGGGATTGTGTAGGGGGCATATTGTTTCAGTTCCTGGTGAGACAATAAAATAGGATCCAGGGAAGCTTGTGTAAACACTACAGCCGCTCAGGTCCTATCGGTTCGGTCGCACCTGGATCTGATGTTGATTTTTAATCCACACGACACGTACTGTACGTCTGTTCATGCGGGTAAAGCGATCCCTCAGTAGCTCGTACTAAGGTTCCTTCCATTTTTTCCCATTAAACATTCTTTTTTTTCTTTCTTTTTGCTGATTCAGAAGATGTTGTTTGCTACACAGGCCTTTAAGCCCCTTGAGGCCAATTTGTGGTATATAACACTGGGCTATATAAATGCAACAGATTTGTGTTGCAACACGAAGCTGAACAAGGTTCCACGTTTTTTCTTGGAGTTTGCATCCTCATTCAATATATTCGAATGAATGTAAATGGGTGAAAATAGGTTTAATGTCAATGGACATATGCAACAGAGTGGCACTAACGGAGGGAAAGGCAGCTGCTCCAACGCTCCAAAGGTTTAGCCTTTACATACCATTATTCCTGTCAAATGGAACAGGAATAATAAGAAACAGAGGAAGAGTAGCTGCCGCTGCCTACTTTCAGCACCAGAGCACTTCTGTTCTGTTTTGTGGCAGTTGGCATTATGAACATTTGTTGTTTTTTTTCCTGATATTTGACTTTAAGTGAGTGAAGTTTATGATGCACACTTCAGTGGTGATGGCAAGAACAGCAGGCACGCCACAATCGTTACTGAAGTCAATTAGAGATGAGTCATCTTCGCACACAAATCAAATCATCATCAATAACAGCCTAATTTTACGCATGATTCATAATGGTGAGGATGTTGAAAAATACAAATGCATGGGGAAAATAGCGCTGTGTCTATATTGTAGAGAGGGGAGCTCATGTCTTAATGAGAGGAGCCAAGTTCCCCCCTGGCTCCTCTGCAGCTCACACACTGGGCAAAGGTGCAACAAATGAAAATGGTTCAACTTGGACAACAAATTATCCTGAGGCTTTATGAAAATGCTTCATATACATACAGAGACTAGATGAAACGCAGAGGGACTGGAGGGACATGACAGAGAGAACTGGAGTTCCTGCTGAGTTCTGAGATCAGTCAGATTCTGAGCTGAACACCAACACATACACTCGTTTGTGTGGGAGAGCGACACGCACTGTGTGTGGGAGTGTTGCTAACTAGCTTACAGCTAATGTCTGTACGGTGTGTACATTGGCTGGTTGGGCACATAAACACTCAGAGCAGTCTACTGGTCAAACTTGCAATAATGACACAAAGTGAAACTTTTCTGTGAGTACACTCTCACTGTACAAGCACAGATAAGCAAACCAAGTCTCTGGCCTCTCAGGAATCTGCATTCTTGGCGATGTGTAGTGTTGAGAAATACAATTTACATACTCTAACAAGACAGCTGTTCTCTGGTCTATCACAGTAGTACTACAGTATACAAATTGAAAATTTTAATTGTGAGACTTCATAAGGATGGAAAGTATACAGAAGGATTGGTGAGCAACTAAAAATCAGCACAGTTGTAGCACTAATCAGGAGGTTTGGAATGAGCCATAATCAAAGGCACAGTGGTCAAACCGATGCCACAGACAGGGACTACTTGCACAGTCTAGTTCTGAAAAACAGATGGGCAAGTACTTCAGACTTGGTACAGCAGTTCTCAGTGGAAATCAGAGTTTCTGTGACAACTTAGACAGTGTGAGGGACACTGCAATGTCAACCTCAGTGGACATGTCTAAGAAAAAAAAACAATAATTGCTCTTCAGCGCAAAACTGCAAGATGAAACTTTAAAATAACACAAAAAGAAGCCTTCTGAATGTTGGGAGCAAACGCTTTGGTCAGATGAGACCAAGATAAATTTGTTAGGCTCAGATCAGCCTCAGCATTTGGCATGAACCTCGTCAGAACTACCACAGTGAATTCATAGTCCTGACAGTGAAGCTCAGAGGTGAGAGTGTGATGACAAGATGCAGCCTGAGGGCGAAAGGTGTTGATGAGATGACATTTATAGACGACACCATGAATGAATCTGTGTAGGGACCATAATACAGGCTGACAAGATGACTCCCAGTCTGCAGAAGCTTAAATAAGAGGAATATTCCAGCATGAGAACAATCCAGAGGACACTGCCAAAATCACAAAAAAGTTTCTAAAGAAAAAAAATGGAAACTATGACCTGAATAATGTCACTTGACTTGAATCCAATTGAACGTCTTTGGGGTATCTTACAGAGAAAGGCAGAGCAACACAACCCCTCTAGAAAAGAACTGCTGATATCATCCATGCTAAGAAAAAAATTACTGCATTCTGTTGCATTGACTTCCTACTGTGGGGCCTGTATTTTTATTCAGCTTCCCATTGTTCAACTTTGAGGATATGCAACTAGTTTTGGAATTCTGCAATTACAATTTGGACTCATTTGACATTTCTGTGACAATGCATAGTGCTGTTCTCATGTTGTATACTTTGTGCACTACTCTGTACTAATACTGGTCGGAATTTCCTTTTGCCTAGTTTGTTTCCTGAGTGCACAACAGCCCAGATTTTTCTCAGCCCAAACTACAGGGTTTACTCCAGAAAGTGTTCGTTAATTTAACTGAATCTCTAAATGTTTATCCTCAGCTGCAACAGTGATCAGTGAACAGCGCGATGATGGACAAATGTAGAAGCAGCTCCTTCTGCTACACTGATACAAATTATAAAAACTACTGCAACCCAATGAAAACATCTGCTTTCTAAAGCAGCAATTAAACTTGTCTTCTTTTTAACTGGCTTCCAGTCAAAGGTGAACCGCTTGAACTACTGATTAAATTATGTAACATTTTAATCGAAACATTTTCTCAGTGTGATTTGACTTTTGGACATTTAAGCACATTAAGTCATTTCTCAGCACCACAAACATTTATCATTAAGACGATTAATTGGAAAACAAGGCTCTGGTTAATTAATATATTTGAATCTTGTTCAAAGGTAATAGTTTTGACAGAAAACTGGGCACTTGTGGCATCCACGGCTGATTGGTTGACTTCTAATTAACTGAGAATGTTTAAAGTCAGTGCTGCTTCACTGTTTCCATCAGAAAGACTGTTCCTAGATTCTGTAAAAGGATTTATCTTAGTATTCAGTAGATCAATCCCACATTTCCTCCCTCACTGCTGATGTTTTCAGTTCCTAAGTGTAATCTGTGGTGACTTGCAAAACAGCCTCAGTGCACTGGGAGGACATTTTGAAAAGAGCCTGATGAGTAAAAGTTGGTTTAGGATGCCTGCTCTGTCATTTAAAAAACTCAAAGGGATGTTTTTAAATGCCATCTGTCATTCGGAGCAATAATTAAGTGAAGTGACTGTAGCACAACGGCGGCTCATCTTTGAACAGCTGCTCCATACATTCACACGCTGGTGAACTGGGTGGGCACGGTCCCACATGCACACCAGCAACATATGCTGCCATGCAAAAACAGTAGCTTCGCTTGTTGTCGTGATAAATTATATTGCTCTTTAACCGGAGGAGATGCATCATTGTGTACAGTCATGTGAAAAGGTGAGTACATGGAAAATGATAGGCTTTTTTAAGGTATTTAAACAGAAAAAAAACCTGTTTGAGAACGTGTCTGTTAATATTCAGACAAATAATATAGAAAATTAACATTCTGAAACAGGCAGAACATGAAAGAAAACCCTCAACTGAACACCAACAGGAAGTTATTTCTACTAAAGGTTACAATTCTATCTTCTGATGCTGAAGGTGTGCTTACTTTTTCTTCAGAAGAATATTTTATCTGCTCACATTTTTGTTAAATAAATGATTGAAAAAGCTAATTTTCCTCCTGGCTGTGTTTAAATATGTCAAATTTATCTGTAGGCACTGTTTAAAAGAGGATTAAATGTTTGCTTGTCCATTCATGCCAACCATTTCCATGCTTATTATTTGCCTGACTCTCCTGCCTGTTTTTTGTCATACATTTAAGGGACCCTGAAATCAGCTGTATTATTTCTAATTATCCCGACATTTTAAATGAGCAGTATATTAAATTTCCAATATAAAACTGGAACTGATTAAAGGTTATGACGTAAGCAATCTTGTCAGTTACTGTTGACCCATCCATCAGCCCACATCACATTCACACCTCATGTGTCTGCAGCGTAATAACATACTTTCTTTTCTCTGGCAGCCATCTGTCTTTTCCTCTTCACTTGGCTCCTTGCGATGCTCGCGAACTTTCTCGCCACAGTCCTCGGGCGGCTGATGGGGATCGAGTGCGTCTCGGCTCCCTCTACAGGCGGGACAATCTCTATAGCTGTGATGCATTCGTCCCCGGCCTGCTTCGTGACAATCTTTATCTTGGACCACCTCGAGGCGGAGCTCATCTTGGCCATGGCGGCGTTGGAGGCCGCCGTGGCAACTGGGTTGAGGTTTGTTGCAGCCTGTAGCAAAACCAAGAGAGTTTAGTCAGGAAGTTTTATAGCCAGTTCTACCTGGTGTTGATGCACGCAGTTGGGCTGATCGGGGATTTGATTTAAAACAAATCCACCACAACAAAGACTTATCTAGCGCTACCGTTTTCTAAAACCCAGCTCTCAAAATATTAAAGCAATCACTTTATACTGAGCAACACACTTCATTTGTACTTCAAAAGGCCTTTGCGCACAAAAAAACATTTGACATGTCAGTTAAAAGAAAATAATAATAATAATAAGACATAATCGCCGTCACCGGAGTAATCTGTCTGCGGAAGATTGCAGGAATAGATTAGACAGGCAAAATGATTCTTGGTATGATGCAAGAGAGAACATAGAGAGGGAAGCTAGTTGGTTAGTTAGTTAAGGATTTTTTTTCCCTCTAGAAATCTTCCTGACATTAAGATCTCTTTTGCAAGAGAGAAGGAGGAATCCATTATATTACATAAAATGACAATTAAAATCACTCACTCCAAATATCACACACACACAGATGGCCACATTAATTCAGACACAAATAATACTAGAGAGTAGTAAAGTCTTCCAGATGAATGTGTGGCTTCAATCGGGCTTGTCTCCCCCTGTTCAGATTTTAGCATTATTAAAGCCAATTCATCCTGTGATTTGGTGTTGTGGTTGCTAACACTAAATTCAGCTGAGGATGCTGAATATCTTGGCAGCTTAGACAGTAAAACTTTCTTGAGGGATGCTGATGCTTTGTAGATACAAAGCTGAGTCCAGAACAGTGTTGATTTCTTTTTAAATATCATTTGATCCAGGGTGCAGAACAGCAGCTGATGCACTGGTGGTCATATAGAGAAACTATCCAAAATTCAAGAATTAGGATAGCATAAAGCTTGAGCTGCTTTCAGTAGGATATATCAAACCATAGAGCTGCCCACCACAAGGACTGGTGAGGAGTTGGATGTAGAGGTTTCTTGGCCTGAGCCTGCTGTGTCCTTGAGGTGGATGCTGGTGCTGTGCCAAAAAGTGATCGTTGCCAAAGACTGATTGCTGTCTCCAAGGGGCACATACTGGCCAATTTATATACATCTACAGCTGCTTTCATCTGGTCAGACAGTCATAACACACAAATACACATAACTATGTCTACTGTGATCGAATAATGAATACATGTTTGACGTTTATAGTATAATCAGACATGATGTTTAGGCTGAGTGCATCTGATATTCCTATTTGGAAACTCAATTATGATAAACTTGATTTATGTTTAGGTTTTATATATAAGATGTGTTATTTTACCTGCTCTGTACTGACCAGTTTAACTCATAATGCAGCCTTGTAATTGTCGAAAAGTGACCAAGATGGTATAAATGCATCAGAGTAATTTGATTGCATTTGGTGAGCGTTATGTTCAATTCAATTCAATTCAATTCAATTTTATTTGTATAGCGCATATCTACAACAAGTCATCTAATAGCGCTTAACAAAGGCAGAGACAGAAACACCCAACAATCCAAAACATTTGGATTCCTTCCTGTTATAAAGACTACAGCACAAATGATAATATATTAAGGTGCTTTACCAAGCTGTGTGAGCTACAATCATACGATCGCTTTTCGGCACATCTGGCTACTGTAGAGTTATGTCGTTATGTCATGTTACCGGCTATCCTCCTTTCATTTTAAGTGCACTGTGACTTAAATAACTAAATAAATAAAATAAAAAAACACCCAGTGCCTTCAGCACAGTACAGTAGCGCTGCCTGACACACCGCTCAGCATCGATGCTGTGATTTGCGCCTGCACAGTAGTCATATCATGAAGCGTGGCAAATGAACTCACACACATCACGTTGCCACCGTTCTTTTTGTTTGGTTTGATACAAAAAGAAAACTCATATGCTTTTTTCATTTTCCATGACTAATCTACAAAAGAAGTCTGTCTGAGAGAAAATCATTTACCCTGATTTAAGGCTTCTTGGATGAAAGGAGCCACTTTTTTTTTTAATTACAAGACACAGAGTGTTGACAAGTGTGTGCGCATCAAAATAAGTAGAGAACAGGAGAGAAAACACGGGAAAAGAAGGCTTGATTGCACTAAAGAAACGCAACGTCAGCTGTAGGGCTGCACAATTAATCGAATATTAATCAGTATGTGCTGCTAATTTCATGTACAGTCCCCTTGCCCCTCTTCACTGTTTGATCACCTTATGTACGGTAATGGTAATAGGAAATTTCACTTTTTATTCTTTATCTCAGTATATTCTATTTCTAATTTAATTTTATCCTATTGTACAGTTGTTCCTACCGTTCTGTGTCCAACTGCTTAATTCAATGAATTTAATTGAATTAAACTTAATGAACATGAACAGCTCATAGAAAACTGCTAATAGAAAAAAGCCCATGTAGATAAAATCACCTGGTTTCAGCTTGGGTAATTGTGACATTACAACATTGTTTTTCCCACTATTTTTAAATATATTTTTGTTCTCACAGCTGTTTGAGCTTCTCTGAGCACAGCTGCCTACTGTATGCATGCGAGGCGTTCGTGGAGCATCTGTAAATTGTAGTGGCTATTGATAGATAGATGGTAAACAATTTGGCTTTGGTTTAATTTATTTTATATTTTGTTTGGAGATTATGCACTTAATTCAGGAGAGGATTAGTTTAAGTTTTATTTTGAAAATCACAATATGTATCACGGGAAAACAAAATCTGTCTCGCAGCCCTAATCCACAACATCTTCAGTACCTACAATACAATTAGAACAGTACTGATTCCTGTGAGAGTCCTAGTGAGCAGCAACAACTGCCAGTTGATGTTTGGTTTTCACAGCAGGAAACACAGAAGAGCCGACCACTTCATGCGCGATGGGAACATCCATGAGGTCAGATGGAGACGGGCTGAAGCTGGCGGTGAGCACAGACGCTGGGTAGACGATGTTCTTAATGACTGATTAGACAGCTGCAGCACATGGAGGGATGCTGGACAGCTAGTTTTCTTTTCGCTTTAGGACATGATGCATCCCAGGGAGTAGAAACCCCGAGGTCTTTCGCATCAACCGCTGTTTGACTTGCGGTGTCCATAAAACTAGAGATAATAGCAGGAGTGTGTGTGTTTCAGTTCAAGCAAAGCATCCTTTGATTAATAGGTATTTAGCTACAGCTAGCAGCCGGATCCTGTATGTTAAGATATTCATAAAATGCTGCACAAAAAGCATAAAAAAAACAAAACAAAAAAACACTAAAATATTTGTCTCGTAAGTCAGCCATGCACATGTATCTGCTGTATGTCGTATTACTGAAAATAAACGAGGACTCGTGGCCATTGATCCTGACACATGTATAGCGTGTTTTGGAGTGCATTTACAAAGTGTAATTACCCACTTTAATGAGCAGCATGTTGATAAAGAAAACTGTCTATAGCAAGACACCTCATTCATTTTCTTAATGGCACCCGACTGTTAATTAAACCTAAGAACCAGTTCTGTTTGTACGGCTGGAACAGCTGCAGGAAATACAAATGCAGTGAGAACCATGAGGTTTTAACGGCAAGCGAGAAAAAACAGTAAATAATTAAAATTCATTTTCATTACAAGCACAAGTTCTGCATTAGGTTCCTGGTGTGGTTTCAACAGATGAGCATTAAACACACACACCCACTAGCGAACTTCATCAATACACACTTGGGTTTCAACTGATGCACGTATGACTGCACCTTTGGTTTCATTCATTTACTGAATCCTCCTATATAATCATTAAAACACCTTAAAAATGTATAAACTCCATTTCCCATGATTGCATACATGTATTTTATTACATGTATTCTGTGAATGTGTTACTGAATGTTTTCCATGGCTGTCACACTGACTCTTTCGCAGCCAAGTTCAGGCTTTGAAAGTTCAGTGTGTAAATTTACACAGAATGGCAACAATCCAAATGATGTTATTGTTACCGTCCAGCTTAACAGTGTGTTAGTTTGAGGTGATTTCTGTTTCGCCCTGATCAATAACAGCGACACACAAGATTGGCTGTTTTGATAAGTGATTCACAACAGCCTATCAGCTGCACCCACATTATCAACATTTGTTATAATCTCTGTGTCTCTAACTGTGAAAGATTAGCTCTTAATTTTTAATCTTGTCTAAAAAGCTCTGATGAGCAGCCAGCAAACAGAAAACCAGATCTGTTTGAGCAACTACACACAAATCCGGCATTATAAACCCAATTCAGAAAGCAACTGCAGCAGCCTAGTTAGGATGTAACTGCCAGTTACAGATCGGATGATTAACATACCCGATCAAAGTGCACGATTTGACAATTTCTCCACAGTCCCACCTTGTGTCCACGCTTGCCTGAAGCATGTTGAGACGCCACATAAACATGCATAAAAGACCCGCAATATCCTCTGTGCACTAGAAGGACTTATTTTTAACAGTAACACATTAATCTCCATGTGATCAAGCCACATCACCCAAGAACACCAAATTCAAGAAAACAGAAAACAGAATGAGAAAAAAGAACACAAACCTCAGATGTCACCTCATTATTGGTGTTGTCCTTTGGCTCTGTGGGGGGAATGAAAGCTGTGGACGAATCGTTGGAGCTTTCTTTTTCCTCCTAGATAGATAGATAGATAGATAGATAGATAGATAGATAGATAGATAGATAGATAGATAGATAGATAGATAGATAGATAGATAGATAGATAGATAGATA
>NW_007577901.1:372427-378290 GCF_000690725.1 Stegastes partitus
AGAACACATGTGGTCATAAACCTGTTGACTGCCTAACAATGGTGCCACTTATTTGTGCCTGTTGTTTGTATTTATGTGGACCTGTGTGGGCCCTGGACTGGGCTGTGCTGAAGGCTGTGCCTGGACAGGTTTCGGTTCCTCCACTCTGCCGTTCTTCACGGCCTCCAGCGCAGTGGTAGTCGAGTCCAGACTGAGTTTGGGAGTAGAGCGAGGACTGGCCTGAGGACTGGTTTCATTGTTGTTGTTCTGCTTTAACAGGTGACTCTTTATTAAGCTAGGAGTTCTGCAAAACATGCATAATATTAATTTACTCATAAAATAGATCCAGGAAACAAAGAAAAATGTTCTTCTGAGGTCAAAGTGTCTCACTACACTGAAATGAATGCAGCTTTGTATAGATCGATTAGCCACAACATTAAAGCACAGCTTAACCGACCGCTGAAGGTTTCCTGTGTTTCAGGCACCACAACGCTGCCAGAACATCCTTTCGAAGTAGGGCTGGTTTTGGCAGCACATTCTACAAATGCTCAAATGGATATAAATCTGGAGGCCAAGTCGACACCATGAACTCTTTGTTATGTTCCTAAAACCATTTCTGAACAATGTTTGCAGTGTGGCAGGATGAAAGAGGCCATCAGGGAATAACGCCGCCATGCAGAGGTGCAGTTGTGCACAGCATTGATAGACAACAGACACAGATCTGCCTCCTCTGGGTTGAAGCAACACCTGCTCTGTTCTCCTGGGTCAAAGTAAGCTCTCCTCCAAATTTAAAGCACTTCTTCCTGCACATATTAAACAGGATACCTTCGAGAAGTGTATGAAATGTGTACGTGCCGTCCTAGAATACTAAATTCCAAAGAATGTAACTGTAATCGTGTCACGTTATTACCAGCATTCAAACTACACGGTGTTGTCAGTGCAGCTCGGGAGACGACACAAAATGTTTGTGGATGTAGGCGTTAGTGGAACAAACACACTGCAGGAGAGAGCAGTAATGGCTAGAATCCTTCAGGAGCAGGATTAAGAAAACAGTCGTCTTCTACGAGACACTTTGAAACTAAAACACTAGTACAGTTCTATTGATGATTGGCTGATTTGGAGATGCTTTGGCCCGTTTCGCCATCACATCCAAAGATCCTCTCACTGCTCATTTTTCCTGCTTCCAGATCATCAACTTCAGGAACTGACAGTTGCTGCTTAATATACTCCCACTACTGGACAGATGCCTTTGTAACAAAGATAATCAATGTCATTCACTTAAATTGTCGGTGGATTAAATGTGTGCATGTGGACATTATTCCACAAATGGATATAAATCATTAATTGTGGACATGTTATTGTACTTTTGTAGCAAATTGTGTATATGATTAATTGATGTTAATAGCCTGCGTAACGGGAGGCAAATCCAATAAGCCACTTAGTAACTTTTCTGAGTAGATGTTGTAAATGGAATAAAGTTTGAGCTGACAGAACAAATCCAACACAAAAGACTTTCAAAATGTAGGAAAATATTCAAGGTGAGCTGTGGATTCTAACCATTTACTAAGAAACTGATGGTTCACCAAATAACTTAACATACTACTATACTATTATATGTACACATATTTTGGAGAAAGAAAGAATCTGGATTGACAAAAAAGAAATTTCAGCACAATATTGTTTCCAAAGTGTTTCTGAGGCATCTGGTCAAGAGCAACATGGCATCATTCAATAGCAATTTCAATCAAAAACCTCATTTTTTTCTTCTTTTGTGTCATTTATTTGATGTCTTTGCTCTTACTTTATTCCCTTCTTCTCTTTCTTCTCAGGTTTGTGTTTGGAGACTCTGCTCCTGGAGGCCAGCGAGATGTGGATGTACAGGACCGTCATGATGATGACGGGCAGATAGAACGCTGCTATAGCCGTCCCGAATGTCACTGCGGGGTTGGAGAGGAACTGCAGAGAGGAAGGAAGAAAGAAAGAAAGAAAATCTATAATCTTTAGTACCTTTAGATTTTAAATAGCCACACTTGTTAAGATTTTTAGTTTTGTTGTTTAACTCTGATCTCCACACAGTTTCTGGGTGTTTCTGTGAGGTAACAAATCAAGTTAGAAATAGAATCTTTTTCCAAATAGACTTGTACAGTTTTGTTTGCAACCACAGGAGTCGCCCCCTGCTGGCAGGTTTAAGGCCACACTGACCCAAAGAGACATCCGTCTTATACAGTCTATGGATTTGATATCTGAGCCAGCCAATACAGGGTTAAAAACAACTAAATCCAGTAATGTGGCCTTAAGGTAGCATTAACAACTTTCTTATCTTTCAAAAATATCTTTCTCCTTTATTTGGGAGACAGTTGATTTGCTTAGATTGCATTTTCTCATTTCCTGCTGTATCCGCCTCAATAATTAAAAAATAAAAAATGATGTACCTGAATATAACACTCCCCAGGGGGCACTGTTCGCTGCCCAACGATGAACTGCCAGAACAAGATGGCAGGAGCCCACAGGATGAAGGACAGGATCCACGCTGCTGCGATCATTAACCCCGCCATCTTCGTTGTCCTTCTGGTCGGATACGTGAGAGGTTTGGTCACGCAGAAGTAGCGATCAAAGCTGATGATCAGTAAATTCATCACCGAGGCATTTGAGACGACGTAATCCAAAGCTAGCCACAAGTCACAGACCACGGGCCCGAGTGGCCAGTAACCAACGATTATATAGACGGTGTACAAATTCATGCTGAAAACACCAATGATCAGGTCAGCACACGCTAACGAAAATAAGAAATAGTTATTGACAGTCTGTAGGTGGCGGTTTACTTTGATGGACAGCATGACTAAAATGTTCCCCGTAACAGTCACAAAGCTCAGCGATCCTGTAACCAAGGCGATAAAAAACATCTCCAGAGCTTTATACGGACTTCCTGCCCCCTCTCCATTGTCAACAGCAGAGCAGGATGTTGAATCATTGGTGGACACGTTGCACGAGGCGTTGGAGAACACGTCAGCTGACTGGTTGACCAGTGACCCTGAGGGAAGACAGAGAAAAGAAGACGTGTAACACAAGTCTAACTGTGGGGCAAGTGGTCAAAATAAATATTTCCTGCAATAGCTGAGTTAATGACAAACATACATGTACAGTTAAGCATAAAATAATTCATACCAATGACAAAGTTTGAGTTACAGTGCATTTCTATTTGATCAATAGGCTGGAAATAGAACAATCAAGTGACAAAAGACGGTGAGACGTGATGTTAAAGATACATTTAAACATCTGAAAAGACAAAAAAAATCATAATCTGTGCAACAACACAGTACTTGGAAAAAAAAAAGAATGACACAGACGTTGGTTGCGATAGCCAGACTCAGGATCAATCAATGTATTATGTGATAACCATCACAAACACAACATCTGTTTAAAACAGTGATCTTTGGGGATCGTTTGGGATTTCTTGTTGGAGGACTGTTCACTGACGATGACTCGAGTGTGTCCCATGTGGATAAGCCTAACTGAAGGTCCTAATCACAAGTCATGTATTTGTGCTGATGGTTTCAGCTTTGCTTGCTGAGCTTCGGTGGGCGCTCTCATCCAGCAGAGAGGCTGTTCCTTAGAGCTGCTGAAGTCAGAAGTTAGACTTTCAGCACTAGCAGTTTTATAAATACATATGAGTCCATTTCTGCATATACGCAGAGCGAAGAAGTTCACCCTGGACGGTTGGTTGAATGTCCCAGTCTCTGAAAGGACCAATCAACAGGTTCTTTACCAACTTAACCAGCTCCACGACTTCCTGTGTGAAATAAAACACTGTGTGTCAGCGCTGCTACTTTATTAAATAAGGCAATCTGTATTCTTGTTGCTATATCATTAAACAATAAATCTCTTTGAGGTCAGTCTTGATGTCAGTATGACATGAACTACCACCTAACCCTCTTAGGTGGTAGTTTGTGTTTCTCAGTCAGACACATTACTAGAAATAGTGTTAAATGAACTTAAATCTTTAACAGAGAATCAAAATAAAAGGACATTAATAAGAAAAAGTTCAGTGGTCATTCAAATTTATGCTGCATGAGTAATAACAATCATGCACCTCATAGGTCTGACGCATGCCTCCTTCTTTCATGATACTAAGTCAAAAGCATCCATCAGTTAGTGTCTGTCTCGAGTCATAATTGGTATTAGATCTGAACCGCACGGAGTGACCAGTTAAGTTGCAAATAATTTTACAACAATCCGTCAGTCTTTAGTGCCTCTGTGCATTCTGCTGACCTCTGACACAAGAATATATATATATATTTTTAAAACAAAGTAGTGAAATTTGAAAGCCAGGGTGACAGAATAGATATGTTTTAAAAAAAAACAAAGAGCAGAATATTGTGACAATCAAAAACTCTTAATAAATAATAAAATAAAATAATGTTTAAAAAGTGAAAAAAGTGTATATATAACTAGTAGGATACAGTAAAATTCAAATTCCGTAGAAAAACAGCTGAAACTCTGACAGAAAAATATGTTTAAACACATTAAAAATAAACAATTACAGTATATAGTTATTATTTACCTCTGACTGATTTCGCATAAAATACTTCAGTCAAATCAGATATAAAGCAGAAATGAAAGAATTCTTTGATTTTGCTGGAACTTTGCCATAAATAGTTTCCTCTACAAGGTCATTCACTTTAACTTAAAAAAACTTTTAAAAAAAACAAAACTATTACGTATAGAACAGTGACTGACTGCTGTAAAACGAAAGCTAAATAATGTAAGGCTACAGGTATATCCCAAAATATTAGCAAAAACAAATAAAATACTGTAAATGTATGATGATATGTAATAAAAAAAAAAAGGAATACATGTCAAATTAGCATCTCCCCCCATGAGAGACTGATGAAAAACATTTTTTTCAATATAAATGGCAACAAGTCCCACTATAATATTATAAATCCATCTAAGGCTGCTATTGTATATATTTCTAATATATTAATCCATAATCAAATATATACACGTGTGCCCTTATTGCAGGCACGACTTCAAAGTAGCAGGCGTACTGAAAATAAATGCATACCCTCTAACCAACCTGTGCCGTGAATTCAATTTGGGCCACGGTTTAAACATACAGAGCATTGTTCTTTCAACATGATGCTGAGTCAACACTGTTATTCTGTTGATATTCAGACTCATTTAACAGAGAGACACTGGCTGCCTCTGATAACATTCAGCGGACGTATTAAGTGCAGCGAGAGACAAACGCTGCAGAACCAAGAAACGAGGAGAAGTAGTGCGTGGGGAATAGGGGAACTTCATTTTTTAAACATGAAAGCAGAACTCCAACCATTTTTAACCTTCCAACATTACTTATGCATGTCTTTTTTTTCAACATCATGATGAGCATTCTGGGGGTTTTACCTGAATATGAAGCTTTATCCTATTACATTAATACTAAAGAACAATGTTTAACTTGGCACGCACAGTGAATGAACGTGTAGATTTTACGAAAATAGGAAACACTGCCTTCGCTCCAGGCTACACATGAGGAGCAACAGCATTATAATATTTGAAATTTTAATCAAAAGGCTGCGAAGAAACAAGAACAAAGAGAAACCAGTGGGAACTGGTAGAGGACCAGCATTTGCTAACAATGTCTAACACTGTGTTTGAATGTTGTGAAGCTTTAATGAAAAAAAAAATCGGGCAACTATTAGGTAGCTGATGATGACAACAGAAACTAATGGCTTGTGATGTCAGTCATGTGCCTCATAAATAATGAGGTAAAAACTTTTCTTAGCTTTATCCATCCATCCATTATCTATACACCGCTTAATCCTCATTAGGGTCGCGGGGGGGCTGGAGCCTATCCCAGCTGACTTAGGGTGAAGGCAGGGGA
>NW_007577901.1:378940-477140 GCF_000690725.1 Stegastes partitus
CACACACACACAATCCACTGATATTAAAGTGATACTGTTGGTTTTAGTCAGAGGACTTAGTTTAATCTTCATCAGTTCACTTCATAACCATCCTGACGAGTCCACATGTTGTTCTGCAGAGTACCAGCAGTGTTTCCTTTTGATGACTCCTCCATGTAAACCCTGTTAATGCACCCTGGAACTGTGCACTGCCATTCGTGTGCGAGCTAAAACATGTGTGCAGCTCCCAGTCCCCCTTTTCATGCATTGCCATTTCATAATGACATTTCAGACAGAGGAAATTTCAAGCTGGAAAGTGCTTTGATATCTTTTTATAGCCTGCTCCTGCTTTGCAGGCATCAGTTAGCTTCACGTCCTTCAAATCCTCAGTCACTTGCTTAGACGAGCTTGTGGCTGCAGAGTCAGAGATTTTAAGTCCTACAATTCCTGATGACAGTTTCTGGCCTGCCGTACAAGGTGCTAACAAGTTAACAAATGATTCAGGGTTGCAAGCAGAGGTGAAAAATAAGTCCACTCTAAAGTTAAAAAGCAGTATTAATAGAGTTGAAGCATATTAAAAACAGATGTAAGCATGTAAAACTGTGAATGATTATTACGATAAAGTTGTTTAAAACACAGCATGTGGTTTTCAGAACAAGACACTCAACTGCTGAGACTATAGACGGCTGAAATGTATGAATATAAAATGAAAGACTGGAGAAAGAATGTTTTATGAAGCATGTGATCAATACTTAACAGGAGGGAGAGAGAACAAACCCCTGAGACTGTACGATCTTTAATGAAAGATTTTTAGAGAAAAACTGACACTAATAATAACAAAGCCATCTTCTGCTCCTAACGAGTGCAGAGATTGAATAATGAATAGGCACAACTAAAATAATTAATATCATCCATAATATGCAACAGTGTTGCTTATTATATGAAAAGCTGGATGTTTTTGTAGAGTCGCACAAACACCAGGACGTCCTCATGCAGTTGGATATGTTGTTTGTCAGGCCCAACTGTGAAGACTTGACAATGTGAGGATTCACAGTCCTCGTACTGTACTTCTTTTAATTTATGCATACATTCCTCACATACATATTCAAAATACTGCAACATGCATATTGCATCACACACAGTTTTACATGCGGATAAGTAGCCAGCTAATTAGCTGGCCATACATGGTTGCATGCGTGTATCACACACTGAGAGGACCCTGGTGTTACTTCAGGCGTACTGAGGCACCGGGTGACTGGGACGGGGCTGTGTTTAAACATGTATGTAATGTATCTGCAGTGTTTGAATCATGAATGTGTCTCTTGCCTCCGTCAGGTGCACTGTTAACACCGCTGTTAGCTTTAGATCTTAACAACTTCAACATCAGCTACATAGTCCATGGGACAAACGTAATAAAATAAGTCCACACTTTTAACGTGTGTGTGTATGTTTCAAGTATGCTGCGTTGCTTAATGACAAATCACAAAAATTTGGAACTATGTAGAATAATTTTGCTTTGGACAACTTTCTCTTGACGTTTGAGCATCATCGTGTACGTGATGTTCATGTCGAGTTGCAAGTAATTCAAACCAGAATATGGATGGGATCGTTAATGCATCATCCATCCATCCATTATCTATACACCGCTTAATCCTCACGAGGGTCGCGGGGGGGCTGGAGTCTATCCCAGCTGATTTAGGGTGAAGGCAGGGGACACCCTGGACAGGTCGTCAGTCCATCACAGGGCTACACTTAGAGACAGACAACCAAGCACACTCACATTCACACCTACGGACAATTTAGAATCACCAATTAACCTCAGCATGTTTTTGGACTGTGTCGGAGGAAGCTGGAGAACCCGGAGAGAACCCACGCTGCACAGAGAGAACATGCAAACTCCACGCAGAAAGATTCCGGTGCCCCCACCGGGACGCAAACCGGCAACCTTCTTGCTGCGAGGCAACAGTGCTAACAGCCCTAAATGCATCATGTAATGTTTTATTAAATTCTATACATTCCTTTTAACACAGAAAAATAAGCATTTGTTGTTTCAAACCACAACATCTCTACAACATAACGGACGTCACAAAACAACACGGTACGACTGTAATGGAAACGATATCTGGCAGATGGAGAGCGGAGTCAAACATCGTAACAAGCGTCCTGAAGGAGTTGGTGAAGTTGGTGGACGTTTTGGGAGACAGGATCACGCTGTCGGACTCCATCCTGACGTGTCTTCAGAGTCTGCAGGCCAAAGTGGGACTGCAACATTTTGATCTCCGAGAAGAGCAGCAAATGTTCTGGTGACGCACATTATCGTGTCGAAACGGCAAAAGAGCAGCGTAACCTTCCATCATCCTTCACTGACATTGATGAAATGCGTTCTTTGTCCATTGTGTATCCCTGCTCATGCCATCACTCCTCCACGCTGCGTTTTGTCTGACTCACCGGATGTAGGCATTTCAGTCGCCTCTCTCCTTCTGCAAGCTGCATCTTACCATTTTCAAAGTTCACTTCACTACAGAAAACAACAACAACCTCCTCCAGGCTAGCAGCCTACTACACTGAACATTTTGCCAAGGATTTGAATGGTGCACTAAAAGGCAGCTCGACTGGCTTTTATCTGTAAACTGTCCATTTTAATGATAGCGCTCGTTTGCCTGCGTGACAAATGTTCCACCACAACAATTCCACCCTTTATGATTTCAAGGTAACATCGAAGCTGCGTCCGCCACTCAGCTCAAGATGGCCGTGATATTGCACAACGGTGTACTCACTTCTGTTGTAAACTGCAGTTTGCACAGAGTGAATACTGAGTAAGGACAGAGGTAATAGAAGAGAGGCAGACATTCAGGATGTAACACTAAACACAGAAACATGGAGAAAGTAAAGGAGGTACAGATGTTTCAAAAAAGAAGCAGCGACAGAGACAAGTAGGCGACACATTCTGTAGCCATTTTCAAACTATGTGCACATACGTTGATGATCCACAGCTGTGATTTTAATGCCGATCATACACTATTCTCTGCAAAATGTGGATTACAGTTGATGTATATGTGCAACTTGAAGCTCCGTGGCTGGAGCCCGGTCGATGTATTTATCACACTTCATCACATTGTCTTGTATTTGTATGTCCTGTGTAACAGTGCATCACACCGGACTGGTAAAAATAATTGTAAAATAGATTGCAAATGTAATTTCCTCGTGATTTTGGCAACATGTCCTTATTAGACCTGCATGATTTCACTCCAGTGAGGGTGAGTGATTCACAAGGAGGACGACCACCTCTCACCACCTCCTTTAATTGCTCATTCTCAATCACATTGTCCAGCTGCTGCCATTAACCAGCGGCTTCAATCATGACAATGTTTATTTGGCCAAACGCTGATCATAAAATAATGACTGCCCGGCTACTGTTTATTAGCTGTTATTCACTGTTATAAGCTCTTTCTTCTCTTCTCTCCAAAAACACAAAAATATGTAGATGACAACAAGTAAATTGTGAATTTAGTTGCTTTAAAGATGTTATAGTAGATTATGTAGAGCAGGATTGCATTGATGGGAGGTTTATGCTGATAAAAGCGCTTTTAACAACTCCAAAATTAGCTTTGTTATATTAGGAAATTTAAAGAACAAAATAAAGCAAACACCAGTTTACTGAAATATAATTCAAATAGTAAAAAAAAACGTATTTAAAGCTGCTCTTCTGTTGATCTACATGATGGACTGACTTGTTCACTGTATTAACGTTCGTCCAGCTGCTGGAAACAGCTGCTCAGCTTGAACAGATGTCCACAAATACTGTCGCAGCAACTTTATCAGTCCAGGAAATCTGTCAGTATTTATTGCAAACTTCTAAAATGGATTTACACTCGAAGTAGAGCATCGCTGGTACACTTCATGTTGTTGGAAGCATGTAATCAGGAGTCCTGCTGCTCCTGAATGTTGGCAGCGTCTCAGCTGACACACAATCTGTTAGCATTTGATAATTCTAGCTTAGACACAGTTTGTTCCTTTAGTTGACGGAGACCCCAAAGGGAATGAAGTTTGTTGATTCCAGCTGTTTGTAGGAGTCGTTCCTCTGAGTTTATTAAATACCTGCAACCCCTTTTTTTTTAAAACAACTTCATGAATGCAACTGCAAACAACAGGGAGGCGCGCTGGTTTTAAGAACCCTTACAAGTGGTCAGCAAACACACCTGTAACTCTGTCATTGAACAGTGAGAGGCGCCACCTGGTGGAAGTACTGCAGCAAATACATTTTCTGATATGCTGGTAGTTGATTATGCTCCCCACAGATGCATTGTTGGTACTATTATACTACTTCCTAGTGCACTTGGAGTCCCTTGGGAGAGTCTGTTCGATTCATGCACAGTAGGTTGTAGCTATGTATTCTGTCCATACCCACGACTGCAATATATCAATGTAGTTTTAACTGAATAATTTATGGAAGTAAAATTAATAATAAAGATGTAACCTTTAGCATCCCCTCTGACAAGTAATTAAAATATTTCTTCTGATGTACACAAAAGTACAAAACCAACAACTAAGGCAACCATAATTACATGCTGCTAATGTACATCTTGTATCCAGAGTCAACAAGTAAAACACATTAACTTCCTGCCTGTAAACATGATGCAGCGTCAACATTGCATCAATTTAGTCCACACTAAATCAATTTGCACGTAATTTCGAGTTGTTTTCTAAAGCAAAACAGATCATTTGATACCCTGTTCGTGGTTAAGAATCATCTCAGTGTTACTTAAACAACGCACACTGTTCAAACCCACAAAATATTACATCCTCAAATCCTAAACAGATGACAACTAGTCTTTTCTTTACACTTTCTTTCATTTCTTCTGTGCATTTGTTGGCATAAACTGTCTTCTGCAAAAACAGTATATATATATATAGCTCTATCTCACGGACACACCCATGCACACAAAAGAACTGGCTTAGATCTTCTATGAAATATACAACACAAAGAGATGAGAGGCGCATTGCCATTGATTTCATCACCATCATTTCACACACTCATATATACATAAACAGCATTCCAGCAACAAGGCTCGAGCCGGCACACTGCTGCAACATTTATATCTCTCCAACATGGCTACACACATGCACAGACACTAGCAACACCAACTAGCAGCCGGCATTCTTCTGCACTGACGATGAAATATTCATCTAAAATTGACATTATAGGAAATTACTGAAGTGCAGCTGTTCGGCTGTTTCATTTCTTGTTCACCAAAAATCTGACAAAAATCTAATAAGCCAAATAACAGCTGTCTAAAAATAGAAAATTACAATAATTAGGACGCTTTCATCCTAATAAGAAATACTAGTGCAACCTTTATTTTCTTTGTATGAGCAAAGTTAATTTCGCAAGTGCTTTTAAATGAGATGCAAATGAACTGCTAAATGTATGAGCTGCATGTGGCAGATGGGATGGTGGAGCAGGATGATGGCTGCAGTGTGGAGAAGGCTTTGGGATGGATCTATCATGGTTTCTGAGCTCAGCAGACCTCCAGGGAACTCTAAGAGACATAAAAGAGAAGACGGAGGGCGGGTGGGCTATCAAACATGAGAACATATGCACAGGGAAGCAAAGCAGCTATGGACATGTCAGGAAGTGTTTAAGGTGTGGCCCTGCTCCTGAACATGCCCTACAATTGTCTCCAATTCAGAACTACAACATCAAATGTGTTATTTAAGATGACATGTTCCATCCGGCTGGAGGAAGGCTTCAGGATGGATCTACTGTTACTTCTGTCCATGGCAGATCCTTAAAAGCCAGAGGACATGAGGATGCAGAGATCAACTGCTATTGCACTGGTGAAGACAGCAGAAGGATTAGGTTTAGTAGGCTTGAGATGGCAGGTAGGCCATGGGTTTAACAGAGAGATTTGGGACTTTGTAGCTGGTGTCTTGGTTGCCAGCTTTGAGAAGTGAGGAGTGAACAGAGTGTGGCTTTTTGGGGTTGGTCTCCAGACATGATTAGAGTCGGACATTAGGCGCCATTAGCAGGATCCATCCTTATCAATGTGACGATAAGGAAGTTAGACTAAATACAATATGCTGAAAGCTTGTAAGGACATATAGTGTAAAATGCTGATGTAACTGACTTGACAAGAAAGCATGGCCATCTTATAAAAGGAAGGTTGAAAATGTGGGTATAGTGAGATGGATGAATTTACTGGATAGTCTTGAAAGGCTGCAGGAACCGAAGAAGCAACATAAATTCCAGCACACAGAACCGGTAGTGAGACGATGCAGGAAGAACACTATTGTGTACAACCGCTTGAGTCTTAAGAATGTGACGATGGCGAGATCCATCAATAGGATTTGACCTTTGACTGTTCATTCTCTTGTGGGGGCGACGATGATTTAACTATGGCTTTTCCAGGTGCACACAAGTGCTACCAGCCAAGCGTTTGTGATACAACATTAAAAACTAATAATCACAAAACTCAGCTGCAGCAATTAGTGATACATGTGCAAGCTGTCTTGCTTTATCAGTAATTATTAGTAATTTGATTAGTAATTATTATCTAAGGGTTTAAAGTATAAATTATATGATAATGAAGTTTGTGGTTAACTGAATATTGCAGAATATTTTAGATAAATGCTAATTGAACGCAGCCTCATTTAAAAACATCCCAAAAACACGACACAGAGCAACAAAAAGAAGCCTCGACGTGGAATAGTGTCATTTTTAGTCATGGTTTGAATATTCCCAGTGACCGTCTCAGGAATATAGCTGTTGTCAGTATTGAGAGTATTGATTTGGGTATGTTTGTGGAACGTTTTGCTGCACAGCATAACAATCATCCCTCGAAGCTGTCTTTAAAAAAAAAAAAGTGCTCTGACATGACAAGTTGCGCAAGAGCTGCTCACTTAGTTCTGAAGCGACTGCTCTGACTCATGCCTGCCCCTCTCCTCATGTATAATATGCACTCTGAACGTCAACTCCAAGCCTTTTCAAATCACGCATTGTCCTCCACGTACGAACACGTGGGATGTGCACGCTTTGCTTTTTTGTAAAAGTCAACAGAAAAGTAGTTCTTGACGCTGTTGTTCACTCAGATTGTGCTGACACCTGTCAAGGGGGCGACTGGATTTCTGATCCTGGCTCTGCACCGTGCTCTTTATTCTCCTCCAGCTTTTCAAAAGCTGATGACAGATTTTTTTTTTCTCTACCTATGTACCTGCTTTTATCTAAAAGGGTTGGGATTTTTACAGCATTTTCTGCACTACATCTCAGTGAAGTGTTATATTTATCAGCGATAGTAAGCATTGTCTGTGTGAATGAGGCGTCCTGGTGCCAATAATGACATTGGATTTCCCAGACAGAGAGAGGCTGTTTGGGCAATTATGTGATGGAGCAAACCTGGAAAAGAGAACAAGCACCAGGATGCCATGTTTGCTCTCTGCCTCAGACCGAACCCGAACATAAAAAAGTCTACAGAAAAGTGGCTGCAGGAGGTAGCATGGCTCCAAACACATGATGAGAGCACTGAGATGTACTGAACATGCTGTGAAAATGCCAATCTCGCCGATAAAAGCAATGCCTTTTATATAAGTACAAAAAAAAAATGCAGCTTTTGAGAAGCACAAGAAGAAGATAAAAGAACATGGACATGGTGCAAACTATAGGATGAGAAATCAGTAACCCTCTTGACAGGACAAACTGAATGAAGAACAGCCTCAGGCACGGTGTAGTAGTATTTTTCTGCTGGCCTTTTACAAAGCAAAACATGTACATCACATGTGATCACAAGAGGAGGACATTGCACAATTTAAAAGGCTTGGGTTTAATGTTCGGAGTGCATATTACACAAGAGAAGATGGGACGGGCATCATTCAGAGCAGCACACAGGCAGTCGGTTCAGTCGAGTGCACTACTTAAGCCTTGATTATACTCTGGTGTGGATGTGCACACGGACTCCCACAGGCATGAAGTTGTTGCTATTATACTGCTTTTCTAGTTGGTGGGAGTCCACTTGCAGGACTCCACTGTATTTATGCGCAGCAGTTTGTATCCAGATCTATGTGTTAAGCACACACACACGACTGCTGAGCATGTTCACTATTGTCCGTAGCCGCTGTGCCGACCCTCATGTACTTGTGAATACAGAAAGTCGGCCTTATGTGAGCATATTTTTTACAACAGCTTAAAGCGATGATTGTTATGCCGCGCTGCAAAGTGCTCCGCAAACAAATCAATGCTTTGAGAACAGCTATTTTACTCAGGCTGTCACTGGTAGCATTCAAGCCATGACCAAGAACCGTCCCACTCAGCATGGAGGCTCTTCTTTCTTGCTGATGTAGTGTTTCAGGGAGTGTCTTTAAAGAGGTTGCGGCATCACCTTTAAATTTGGATTTATCTCAAAAAAGAAGAGAAAAGAAAGTGGCAAATAGGATTATCTGGCATGTGTGCAGAGCAGGGATGTGCTTACTGTGTCTGAGGTGCAGTCCTGCTCCTCAAAGTCAACAACGATGTTTCCCAGTTAACTGTATTCTATTGTTTGAGACCTTGTGTTTTGGTTTACATGCATTTTGCGGTATCTGGATAATTCATGCTCCCTTATTTCACCTCGTCTGTGTTGTCCAGTTTGTCCCCTGAGAGGCAAGAGGTGAACAATGATGTGATCCTCTTGTTATATCTCAGTGCTGAAAGCAAAATATACATGTTCAATTTTGGGAAAGAAAGGCTTGAAAAAAGGAAGAATTACGAAATGGTCCTCTGGGAGGAAAGCTGGTCGAGCTGTTTTCCAGCAAACAAGCCCCTGTGGGGCCACTGTTGGTTTGTGCTGGAGGTGTGGACTGGAGCAAAACCACACTAAACCCACAAGATCCCACCGCACAACCCAGAGCATCATCCTAATTATTGGCCCAGTGAGGGTTTTCGTGTGCAGGCCTCACTAAGGTACAGAAAGACATAAAGACCTCAGGTGTAAAGAAAGCTTGTTATATCGAGACCACAAACAAGTGATTATCCTGCTCGCACAGGAAACACTGTTCTATAAAAGAGACAGAAAGGTGTGATGAGGACTGTTAAACAAGATGAAGTAAATGACTGAATCTGAGGTCGAGGTTTGAATACAAAACCATTCATAGACATGAACTCTGAGCCCCGAGCAGTGTCGGGGCATTTTTTTGCTCCTGTCACATTTTTGCTTTGTGGGCTCATTTATTTCCTGTAATATAAAAATCCTGCACATCAACTGAAACAGCACAGCCATGGTCACAAGTAGTGTTTTGTGCAGTGAGGCAGGTACAAATCATATAAAAAAGCAAAAATATAAATCTCTTCACTTTGATTATTTTACAAAAATTGATAAAACTTAATCAACAGGTACAATATTTTTTCAAGTGTTATCAAAACTGGAAAGATTAGTGCCTCTTCATAATATATATATACTTTTTATACAATTTTGAGTTGTTTCTCTGTTTGCTCTGTATAAACACAACCTGCAGTTCAGCTGAAAAGTGTCTGAATTTTTGTGACATGATTGTTGGTCGTAACCGAGTCACTGATAACTTCACAGTTACACTGAGTAGGATAGAATTTGTTTTTTTCCAAATCAGATTTTTTTTTTTTTTTTTTTAATCATTCAGATTTTAATTAAATGTCACAATTTGTCACAATTAATTTGACTAATTTTCCTGATGGACTGCAGGTCAATCGAGGGACCATCAGAAAATTGAAATTTGTTGATTGTTTCTGTTTAATCAGTTTCTGGCACATAAATAGTGTCATTCTGGTATTTCTTTTTTGAAAGATGAGCTTCTCAGAGAGGGTTCAGAGAGTTAAAGACCCTTTAAATAGACAAAAGAGATTCTGCCTTGTGTTTGTGGGTGAAAATTTAAAGTAATAACAACCCAAGAATCTGTCAACTTGTTTTTACTGAGTTATTTAATATTTCTTACTTCTCTTGTGAAAGTACAGCAATTTGTAGTCATGCCATTAAACCAAACATCCTGCTATAAGACTATGAAACTGAAAATTGTCTGTAATTAAACACTTTGCATGACAGAAAAATATTTTCGACTTTAGAGAACCGATCTGACTTTTACCAACAACACAATAAAAAATATTCCGACAGCTGTGGTGAAACTCAGGACTCATCCTGACGACGGCGGCCACGTAGCAACTGATTTGTAGCTGATAAACTGTGAAGCATAAACTAAGCTTATCTCCTGTTTATGTTTGTCCAAACACAGGTGAGCAGTATCACTACCCTGTAACAGTCTCAGGCTGTTGCTCTCTGTGATGTTTATGGACCAGTGCTGAAGCTGAAATGTGGAAAGTGATGCTCAGACTGGATTGTGTGCAAAGAAAGCCTGTTAAACTTATATTTTTTTCATGAAGAAGGGGTTTTGAGGCTTCCTCTTATTGGGCGTGAGATCAGTTTGGGCAGCATCAGAGCGTAAGAAAGAGCCTGAAAGAGGATGTCTCAGTCCAAAAGCGTGACAATTGGCAACACTGGGAAACCCCTTGAAACATCTGATACCCGCAAGTTGCTACGCTTTTACATACTCTACTCGACCTAACGGTGACGTGTTGGAGTCATGTTTTGAATCACTGAGAATTGTAAACATACACATTGTTGAAGACACGTGAACAGCAACAGAAGAGAACCATAGACTGTATAAAAGATGGACGTAGCTACCGTGATGTCACCCGTTGGTTTCTGCACTGAGAAAATGAAGCCAGGGTTTTGCTACTTCCTGGTTGACATCTTGGATTTTTGGAGCCAGTGACGCAAAAATCGTCGGAGGGGGGCGGAGCCATAGGAGCAGCGATTGGTCAGACAGATTGAGAGGCGGGCCCTCTCTGCCCGCCCACATTTACCGCCTTCTGCTCGCTTCGTCTGTATGGTCGCTGCCGACTGTCAATCAAGCCAGCCACGCCCCTTGCCCCGCAAAATGTTGACCATTTTTTAAAAATTCAGTATTGATTCATTTTCGGATTGGCCACCTGATCTCTGGATTTGACTATGAAAACTAATAAGAAAAAAATCCTGAGCTGTAGGAATGCAGTATTTCATGATCTGTGATCACTTCTTTTCCAGTTCAAGTCTATGGGAGCCAGGGCTTTTTGGAGCCAGCAGTTAGCAGACGTAGGTTTTTGACATTTCCAGGTTGGCTTCATTTTTCAGGGCCGGTTGCTACGTCCATCTTTTATACAGTCTATGAAGCGAACACAACTTGTGTAATATCACCTAATGGTCAAATGATTAACAACTACAGTGTTTCCTCCTATAAACAATCATTAATCAGTACTTTAAAAAGACCACTTTGACAACGTAGGCCCTAAAGTAGAGAGAAGTTGACTTGCCGTCCACAAAAAAAAGGAACATTCCAACATGATATCGATCAAAGGCAAACTGCCAAAATCACACAAGAGTTTGTAAAGAAGAAAAAGACAAAACTATGACCTGGCCGAGTATGTTGCTCGACTTGAATCCAACAGAACACCTTTGGGGTATTTTAAAGAGAAAGGTAGCGCAGCACAGCCCCTCCAGCAATGTGCAGCTAGTTTCTGAAGGATTACAGAACACCTTTTAGGTTTTTTGTGCAACACTGGTATGCTCGATGCCAAGGAAGACTGTCATCAAAAATAAAAGATTTGAGTCTCTGTAATGATATTGAAATTTTTTTTTTGAGGCCTGTGTTTTTAATACAGCAATCTAAATTGTTAGTTTTTAATTTGACAGGAGCTACACAAGTAATGCAGATGCTGTAACGTGATAAATTTTCCGCCACTTGACAGTTAAGTTACAGACTTCTGTTCTATGCTGTCTTTCTGCTTTGGCTTCAGCCTCAAAGCAGCGCTAACGACCACTTGGGGCGAACACATTCCTACTGTCGCTGCCAAACACAACAAATTTGAAGACTACGGTGGTTTCAAACACATCTTGAGAAAAATTCTGCTTAGCATAGCATAGGTTTAAGAAAGAGTTTGCACAGCGAAGGGGTTTTTATTTGAGATGTACTGTGTTTTTCGGGTGCCAAAAAGTGTAATAAGTCCTTTGGGGTATTATGTAGAGAGAGAGGAAGGAATGAAAGTTCATCAAATAACTGGCAAAACCAATTTATTATTGCTGACTTGCCACTGTGGTAGCAGGGAATTGTGGCTGTGATTAAAATTTTGAGTGAAGCAGGTGTAAAATCTAAAGCAACACAGATCAATGAAAGAACAGGGCAGTGACAGATAAAACACCTCTGACTCCTCTTATCAAAGTGATAGTGAAGGTGACTGCCTTAAATTTAAAGATTCTTGACTTGTTGTCTTGTGTCATTCTAGTTTGTCTCGTGGATGCTCACAACGATTCACTTCAGTTTGTGCACATGCAATCCACAGCCACATTATCCACAGGTGGTGTATTGTGCAAAGAAATGCTGCAACCTGACAACAAAGGCAGGAAAGAAGGCTGAAAGCTGGTAAACAGATCCATATGTAACTTTTATTGTCAACAGAGAAACTTCAAAAGCCCAAAATGGAACCTGTGTAATCAGAACCTCCACAATATCGAGCCAGAAACGAGTCGACTCTTTTTTAAACCGTTCATTTCTACTTTTTAGTTTTCTTTTTTCTATACCGTAATCAAAGGATTCTGTTGCAAAGCTGCAATAATTGTTTTTTAAAATCATTTATATCTGCCCCAAAATATATGTAATAGCTACATTGGACAAGATATTTTTGTCATAAACTAGATAAAATTGTGAGATGAGTATTTTCTATAGTGGGGCTGGATGCATCACCATAGCAACGTACCAGGGCTCTGAGTGTACCTCAGATGTATTTTCACCAAAACCAGGCCCAAGAGTTAGTCGGCACAAACAATGATGTCAAATGCTGAAGATAATTAGCATTTTTTAAACTTTAAAATTCTTTTGGTAAAACTTTAATTCATTGCAATAAATGTTTTTCTTTCGTATCACTGCGGCAGCACCAGAGCTCTACTGGGTTTAGGGTATCATTTATATTTTGTACCATTCACGGCTTCTTTTTTTTTTAACCTATTAATTATTTTACATAATATTCCCTGTTTTGTCTCTGTTCTTTTTTTGAGCCTACTGCAGCGATACTTCATTCTGATGTGTGAATCGACAATAACAAATAAAGAAAGTCTAAAGTAAAAGGCTCTGAAAGTATGAAAGTACTTAACTTTAAGCCAGAACAAAAAGCTGGTTTGTAAAGTTTGCACATTTTTAGTAGCACATGAATGAAAACACAGAGGTGTTAGTTACTGCAGAGACACTTACACTACTCATATTTTTCTGTTTCTGTTGTCAGACAAAGGAACTGTAATGAAGTCACTACAGCTGAACGCAGTTTATTAAGACTACATGTTCACCAGCAGTCGCCTCCAAGCTGCTGCTCCACCAAAATACAGAATTTTTAGAATTTAAAGGAGCTGCTCTGTTTGTAAAATGTCCATGCTGCACTTTTGCCTGTTGTATGGATTAATTGTTTGTATTTAAGGAGTTCAATAGGAACTTCTTTTTTTTGGTAATCGGACTTTTCTTTTAGTTTCTTGAAGACCTTTCACCTCTTATCCAAGGCACCTCTCTGCAGTTTTTGGCACGTTGGCTTCATTATTCAGCCCTAAAGGTTGCTGCTCAGTCACAAATTCAACTAGTTACATTCCTGCTTTTCAATAAACCTCCTTCACAACAGTCTCCAGGAGTCCAGCGAGAATATCAACAATTCTAATATTCCTATCTCACGCCATGTATATGTTTCTCTTAAATTAACCTCTTAAGAATCGTCGCAAATTCTGTTTGGAGCATTAGAGCTGCTCTGTGTGCCTCATGGGGCGCGCTTGATTGTTTTGACATCCATAATCCCTGAAAGAGCCGCTGAGGCCGGGCAGGCCGGGTAACACGAGGAACCTGGAGACAATTCATGCTGTCAGTGCAGAGACAGATTCAGCGTGTTCAGCCAGTGAGGCTGGCTTAGCATTTCCTCAACAGAAGCCAAAAATACAAACCAAAAAAAAGCAGGAGGACATGAGGGGGCCGACCCCGGTGTCCTGACGGGTAATTACATTATCAAGAGTTGTATCACATAAAACAGATAAAGTGGCACCAGATTATTCTGTCGCTGCAGTGTTTTTTGTTTTACAGTGACGTGGTTGCGCCTGGGCTTTAGCGTGCATTTTGATGGTTAATCTTTTTATTGGAGCAGACTGTGATAATCTGTCGATGGGTGCGTCTGCATCCTGGTTGATAACGGCTTCACGAGAAATTCAGCCATAATGGAAAAACCAAAGACTATGAGATTTGGAAGGATTCATTTAAGACGTTTCATTCGAGCAAAGTCTGGACAATAAACATTTATCCTCTCCCCGTGCTGAATGTACTAAGGTCTCACAATATGGCGCGGCTGATTATACATTAGCATGCAGCTCTTCATTAACAGATGAAGAAAAAACAACAACTATAAGTTTAGCGAGCAATTTCGTCTCATCGTCTGTTTGTCGTTAAAATGACACATGGAGCACAACAACGCCGACTGATCTGTCAGAACAAAAAATATGTGATAATATTAAATGATCAACAAGAGACGTGTTTTGCTGGATTTTCATCTGCTGCCCGTGAGTCAAACTTAAAACAATTAGAGGAAATTGGCTGAGGGATTTGAGAAGAAGCGGATTTATTTGGACCTCTAGGGCTGACGGGGGACTTTTTATTTGTTGTACGCGTGTTTTCCTGTTTGAATGAGTTTGTTTTGGTTTTCTGCCAACCCAAAAGATGCTTTTATGTGAAACCATTTCAATATTTAATTGCTGAGTTTGACTGTCTGGAATTGAAATTGCAGATATTGTTTTGACTAGTCATAGTTACAACGTGACTAGTCAAAGTTATTATTACATCACTCCAATGAGTCAAAACAACAGGTAGAGGTCTTCTTCATTCAGTTTTAACTCGTCAGAAAAATAGATGTAGATATGCAAACATGAGGTGGTTCATGCAAGGCTGGATACTGGTCCAGTAAAGCTTTTTAACAGTGTTAGCAGAAGTAATGGTGATAAATGAAGAGTGGATACAATCTGTAGAAAATGCTATTAAACAGGAATAAGCTCATCAGCAGCGAGTTTGTGGCCGAACTTTACAACAACTTCAGACTCACACTGCTCTGACCTGATGGTATAATGCAATGTGTGTATAATAGATTTAAAAGGCAAACCACATTTCCCTCTGACTTTGTGTAGCTTCTGACGCAACCACAGATATCTGTAACGTCACTTCCAAGCTCTAAGTCTCTTGTAATGACATGCTGACTAGTCAGAACACAGGTTTGAGACATCTGCAATGTCACTGTGACCAGTTCAAGCCTAAATTAAGACACTGAATTGAAGGGCTTTAAAAATATTTCAAATTACAAATATGACAAGTCAGAATTAAACTGTGGAGATCTGAACCTGGAGCGACAAATATCCCAAATTCAGCTGCAGATATCTGTAATGAAACCATGGAACCTTAGAAGAATGGCAATGTGGATATCTAGAATGACAATGGTGGACAAGAGCTAAGATATTTTGGATATCTGAAAACTTCTTTTTGACTAGAGTGATTTGAATTATGGATACCTGCAATCCATATCCAGTGTAGCTATTAAACATTAAACAGCCTGTCATACGCAATCAAGAGTTGGAAATACTTCCTCCACTGCCTTTGATTAAATGCACTGCTTCTAAGAAGTTAGGGAGGGTCAAGTGAAGATGATGTGTAGATATCTAATAATATTAATCAATAATTTTAGTCAGCTAGCTTTGCATCCTTTCTTCTGTTGTAGAGATTTTGAAGGGCTCATACGGTCCAAGTGTTCTGGAAAACCTTATTTTTGAATAACAGGAATTAGCCACCTTGAAAAGCCATTTTGTAAACTATATTAGGGCAACCTATTTACTCACATGTTGGTTTGTTTACATGTGTGAGATAGTTTACGTCTTTGGTCTTTTCTTCCAGTTGATTCTGTGGAGGAGAAACACTATCTCCACCATCTCGCAAAACTTCTCCCCTTCCTCATAGGTGAGCTGGTGTGTCTGAGCTGCAGAGACTTTATAGACATGCGGATGTGTAGAGGGCCATTTCAGCCATTTTAAGGCAGGAAGAGATCATTTTCATGGATAAAACTTCTGAATATGTTACTATGATGCACAGAGATGAGTTTTTAGGGGTTAGTCAAGATCTGGAGAGGGATTCTAAAGTTTAGCAAGCAAAGGGCCAACATGACCAACACTTCTGTAGAGATTTATGCCCTCCAGAATATTTAGGTATGTTCGAAATGTTAAATACATACAAGAAATTGAGAACTAGGGAGTACGTGTAACTGTAAAGTTACAGTAGCACATTTGGAAAAATTACACAAAAACATTTTGAAACTCTAAAACATGAACCAGCTGAACTCCAAGCAGTTTTCTGGTGTTTTCTGGAGAGAGGATTTAACAATGTCTTTTGTATGGCTGTTAATAGTGCCAGAAATCAGAAAAGGGAATAGGCAAAGGTTGAATTTCCTTGTGTTTTTTTTTTTTTTTGGTTGGTTTTTCACAAAAATTGAAAATAAAATATCTTTCCATGTAGCCTTAGGTGTTACCAATATTGGAAAAAATGACAACTCTGTACTGTTTTATTTGTTTCCATACTTGTCTCCTCTCTGCTTTGTGTAAATACATCATCCAGCTCAGATCAGCTCAGCAAAAAAACTCTGAATTTTTGTCATGGGACTGTTGGACACAGCTGACTCACTAATAGATTCACAGTCGCTCTGTGGAGAACAGAATTTTTTGTTTTTCACAGAATCTAGTTAGTTTTTTTGTTTTAAATGAAAACTGATTAACTCTCATGAGCTTGGATTTGCTGGTGTTTGCCAATGATGATGATGATACATGATTTAATTTTGGATTTCTTTTTTTAAAGACAACATGTCTTTCAAACTTGCCCATAAATTTGGGAGTTCAGAAACATACTGTTTAAAAAATACAAACACAAACATACCTGTATTGTGCAAAAAAAATGCATTATTATTTTCTAAGTAAATCAAGCAGGATTTTTATTTTTATTTTTTTCATTAGTGACCAGCCACAGTTATGGAAAAGATGCTGGGTTGAAACAGAATTATCCTTTAATAATGTTATCATCCACATTCTCAATAAAACAGTCAAACCCAGTTTTATTACACTGGGTTGGGTTCTGATACGTCTAATTCTCTGATCAGGAGACTGCTGTCTCGCTTTCATCCCTTGTGCTCATCGTTACATCTCCTCTTCAGTCTCTTTCTGTCCATCTGTGGACGCTCAATCCTCCCTTTCTCTTCATCTCTGCATCTCTCTCTTGCCCCCTCTCTTTCCTCTGGCCAAGCCACCGGTTTGTTCTTGTTCCACTTTCAATAAGTGTTTGTGTGTCTGTGTGAGTGTGTGTGTGTGAGTTTGTTTTACACCCCCCGAGCACATCATAGCGTCACCAATCCATACTTCACAGAGTCGAGCCGGCGGCGCTCTGTGTGAGCCATGCAAGTGTGTGTGTGTGTGTGTGTGTGTGCAGTAGCAACATTAGCTATTCTATTTGACACATTCACACTGTAATAAAGTTCCTCTCGCTTTCTGCCGTCACTCCATCGCTACACCTCTATTAGTATTTGTTAAAACCTTTTGTGCTTCCTTCTTGCTCCAGATCCACAAGGGGGCATTATACTAAATTGGTAGCCTATTCAATTGAAAAGCAGTATTCAACACACACAAATATATTAACTATTCCTGTCAACACCTTTGAACATATTGAATTTGCTTATTTGATCTCATCAGTTTGGCTTTTTTTTATAGTCTTCAATTTACTGGAGTTTGTTGTTGAGAAACCATCCACAGTCATATTATATATCTAGTATAGTTTAAGTATTTTAATCTGCAGTAACCAATGCAACCAGGGATGAAATTATTTGTCCAGTGGTTACAATTTTAAGTTGGCACCAAATGTAAAGGCCAAGCCACATCACAACTGCTGTTTAAGGCATTTCTGGAGTATTTTAAATCGTCCATCTCGCTGTTTTTCTTTCATTTTTACAAGTCAAGTTTATGATTCTGTGGCATACTTCCATTAAAATTTTCATAATGTTGGTAAAGTCCTCTAATTTAAGCTTGGGTCAAACCTAAAGATGAGCTAAAACTTTCAAAGATAAAGTAAATGTGCTAGACAACACATCGAACCACCGGTCCACAACTAGTGGAGTTCAAGAAGTCGACAACCCGGCAAATTCTGCGACAGCGCTACCTGTCGTGTGTTCTTAAACAAAAGTATTCATAGATGGCCACAAGCAGCATGCAGCGTTTGTAGGACGTATGACATTTGTCCTGAAAAGGCAAAAAAAAAAAAAAAAGCAGGAAAAAAAGCAGCGTTTATGCGAGTCTAGGTGACAACAGAGCAGCAGTGTAGGCGGAGACGGGCCGGTAAAATTAAAAGCATGGGCATTCACAATAAAAAAACAACTAACAGGTATATTAATAAATCATTTTTACAAACAGGTAATGAACACAAGCTTCAAATAATATGCTCTCACATGCATGTGACAGTTGTAACTGTATTAAGGCAATTAGTCATTTAGTAGCTGACATTCTCACTTTTTTATTCATGCAGAACACAAACTAAGTGCTTTATATGCAAAGCCAACATTTGTGTGAATATAAATTTCATTAATACTGAAAAACATAATAAAAAAAAAAAATTCTGGGGCACCGTCAGAGGCCGCATATTCGTTAGGCTGCTAATGACTATAATATTTATTAAACGCCCAGGCCGGGCACAAAAGTAGTTTATCATCTTAATATGGATGACTCGGGGAGGAACTTACACGACAAGGTTCAGGCAGAGCAGTTTGGAGTTGAATATGATTTCGTTAATGACTTGTTCACGTTTCAGTCAAGTTATCTGGATGCGTGTCGGTCATTGCTGAGCAGAGATGAATTTTAATCGTGTTCACTGGAGAAAAAAAGTTTCTCCTAAATGCTTTATGTCATCAGAAGTGTTCCTGGGAAAATTGAAAATATCTTTAGGGTACCAGTCATGTATAATATACAAACCACTTAAATGTGAAAAGGTAGTAAATTACACCAGCTCTCAATAACTGCATTCTGAGTAAAGAGAGTACTTTCTTTTATGAGTAAACAAAAAGAAAAACTTCCTCATGACTATATTAAAAACAATGGCCCTAAATAGAAACTCAACAAAAGTAAAAACACCACTAGCTACAACCTGCGATTGCTGATTAAAGCGATTTCCAATCAGCCAACTGCATGTTACAAAACGAGCGTAAACACCAGAACATTCTCAGTTTGGATGTGTTCGGAGGAACTGAAAAACCTGATTGTGAGACTTAGCAGAGATATAAAGGTACACAAGAAGTGACCAACTAAAAATCAGCAGAAACACAGTTGCAGCAGCAACCAAAAGGAACAAGTCCTATAAGCACTAATCCGAGCTCAGCTTTCCTTCCAAAATGACCCACAGATCTACCTCTAAAATCTGAGCACTGGTGTTATCAGTGGGAACTGGAGTAGAAGTGACAGCTCAGTATGAACAACATTGGATACGGTTTGATTTTTGTGTCATGAATGAACAATGAAGCAAACAAAGAGATTGATTCTGGATTCTCCAATGATAACAACACATGGATTGTCTTGTCCACATTAAGCTTGTTAAATCTTAAATTCTTTTGTCTGTTTCAGTCAACAGTAAATCTGCTATTTTCACCCTCAGAAAGAGAGCTTTTCCAAAATGGATTCCATGGAGTGTAAGTCTTAATACACTGCCAGAGCCTGTCCGGTACAGTGACATAAGCCAGCCTAGTGAGGTTAAACCTGAGTCAAGCTAAGAAGCCAGAGCTGCTGTCATTAACGGATTTATGCTTAATTTGTCAGACAACACCTCAATTATAATAAGGCTGCTGACAGCAGTGAGGTAATAATGCTCATTAACAGTGTCTATGGGTTATGATTAAAAAGCAATTTTTTCCTCGCTCAGCAGATAGCAGCAGCATACAGTGAAGTCAGCTGTATGAAACAGTGTAGTCAGTGTGGATGACCACAAGAAGTAGATGGAAAAAGCGCTGACACAGCTGAAAAACTGGCTGCTTGTGTTGCGTTACGGGCAAACTTGGTATGGCTGAACATACAGAGCAGCTATTTAAGTTGATTAAGTTATAAAATTATAAAATAATCATTTCATCAGCTGCTGACTGGACCACACTTTATCACATCATTTTCCAGCATAACCCTCTGAATGCCAAAACCTGCTGCCAGGTCAGAAAGGCATGTTGTCTACTTAAAAAAAAGAAAAAAGAAGAAGCCAAAATAACACTATTTGTAGGCCACAGAAATACAAACGGAATGACTCATTTGATTTTCAAACCTTCAGGTGGACCTTGAAGTAATCATCCTTCGTGAAATTTAATCAAATCGAAGCTTCAAATCAGAATTTTTCATCCAAGTCACTTTATTCTGTCTCCATTTAAAAATTGCTAGAATTCGCTCAAACTATGTAAAAACTAAAAATTCTGTGCTTCTTGAAGCAACCATGAAGTGAAGACTGACTCAGCTGTGACCAACATGTGACAAAAATCCTAGACTTTTCCAGTGTTTAGACAAAGCAGATAGCAGACAAGTATGGAAACAAATGATCATGTACTATACAAATCTATAGTACATGAAGTTAACGTTTTTTCCAGTATTGTCCACACCTGTAGGGACCTGGAAAAATGTTGTACAAGTTGAGTCCAGTTTATTTTTTACATTTTTGTAAAACAAGTAATTAAATAGAATAAACTTTTATGATTGTTGTACTGGGCTGCAAGGTGGCGCAGTTGCCTCACAGCAAGAAGGTCGCCGGTTTGCATCCTGGTGGGTGCACCAGAATCTTTCTGCGTGGAGTTTGCATGTTCTCCCCATGCAGCGTGGGTTCTCTCCGGGTTCTCCGGCTTCCTCCCACAAGTCCAGAAACATGTTGAGATTAATTGGTGATTCTAAATTGTCCGTAGGTGTGAATGTGAGTGTGCTTGGTTGTCTGTCTCTAAGTGTAGCCCTGTGATAGACTGGTGACCTGTCCAGGTGTCCCCTGCCTTCTCCCTGAGTCAGCTGGGATAGACTCCAGCCTCCCCGCAACCCTAATGAGGATTAAGCGGTATATAGATAATGGATGGATGAAATGTTGTACTACAAACAGTAAAAATGCAACAGGAACAAAAATATTAACACACCGCCTCCTGATGAACCACCTTCTTGGAAAATGCCACCACTGTTCCTGGAGGATTCTACGCTTTAGTGTCCATTCAAACCTTTTTCTTTCCCTAATCAGCATAGAGCCTTGCTTTATATTTTTCCTGTTAACTGCAAGATATTTCAAAGCCATTTTATTGCTCTATAGGCTTTTACACATAATCCCATAAAAACAGAGACTGATGAAGCATTTGTTGACATAAGACTTGCTATAAGCTCGGATTGAATGACACTTTTTGTTCTTTCCTTGCCGCAACAGGAAGAAAAAGGCTAAAATTGTTTTGCATGCTGTGAGAATAGGCTACGTCTAAGCAGCACATTTGATGGACGAGGCACCAGAATAGTTTTTAGCCTTATTGATGGGTCAGTGATGCTGCTAAGCCTGTTAATTGGCTTTTTTTTTTGCCAGCGCTTCTTTCTGCTTTGTTGCTTTTAATATGTATGACACTTTTGAATTCCTATTGTTGTGGTTCATGTGACTGCTTCGAGCTTCGTGAAACCAGATAACATACCAAATCCAGGGTATGTTAAACTTGCCCAGCTGAGCTTTTAAGTTTAAATGTACATTTACAGACACGTCAAATTATGTGACGTGTCTGTAAATCCTCAGCGATATTCAAAAAGGAGTTGTTTTATCTTCACATCCTCTAGAGCCATGTCACCAGGATTCACTTAACGCTATTAAAGTCTTGCTCGGCGATTACCATCAGGACAAAAACTTCCAGCAGCACAAGTCCAAATGGAACATAATGAACTTTTGTTGTATGATTTCTTCCACTGAATTCCCTCAGCGTCGCATCAGAGATTTCCACAGAAGAGACGGGCTTCCACCGACGCTGACCTTATCTACAATTTATCGAGGCATGTCCTCAAAAAACTCTGTTCCGTGTCTCCATCAGTGCAGATTTCTGTCTGTCTGAGCATAACATATCGAAAACCATCAGATACCATCTCATGTTCGCCCACATCTAAATGGGAAACCTTTAATCTGGCGAGCGAGCCGATACGTTTTGCAGACATCAGAGCATGCATTAAATCCATGTAATTCACTGAGAGTCGAGTGGATTGTATGTGTAATTAATTCTCAGTAATTTCAACTAAACACAAAACAACAGCTTACATGACAAATTTGTGCAATCGCTTGATCACTTCTCCCTGATTTTATCATTCCTTTTCTGTGTAAATCAATCACTGCAGTCAGTGCAACTCAACAAACCGCGTTCTGAAGATTTAGAGCCATGAAATGTACAATTATGAAGGCATAGATGAGCATTACGTCTGCCAATTAAACAATAAAATCTTTTAAAATATGGAGAGTAGGATGATAAAATGGTGGCCGTTGAGGTAATCATCACTGTTTGAGAATTTACAGTACTCATTGCCTACATCATTCTTCTTCTTCTTTTATTTGATCTATTTATACGCACAGTCTTTCTAAATTAATGATTGCCAAAGAAATTAATAAAATATTAGCAACGTTAGCATAATCAGCTACCAGACTAGCTGTTCTCTCCACAGTAGCTTTGGACAGCTGGAACAAATCCTCATCTGCCTCTCGTCAAACCCCCTATCCCCTAATTCCTCTATCACCCCTCAGCATCCTCCCCTCTCCCTCCAACTTTACATCCCTCTGTGCCCGTTCTGATGCCAGCTCACAGGGAATGCGCCAGTAAAATCATCTGGGGCTGACAAGTACACATTCAGACACAAACATACAGCCACACGGTAAACGCAACATCGCGCCCGCTGTATCCTCAAAAACTAGGCCATTAATGGTTGGAAGCGGAGGAGATGCACTGCTTCTCGCAGCCTCTAACAAAGCCGAAGCATCGATGGGAAAGCTGCAGCGGCTCATGTGTCTGGACAATAAAAACTTTATTTATTGGGTGATATTCAGAGGACGGAGGATGTGTCAAAAGTCAACTTGTGGGTCGATGGCAGGACTCCTCTCAGTGGAATTTGGATGCAGTTATGGGAGTATTTCCCTGAAAAGTAGATTTTCTGATACACAAAAATGAATTAGACGAGTTGACAGGAGCACCAGGTGAAGAAATCACTGATCAGTGTAAAGTGAAAACATCTGGATGACAAACTTGTCCTGTTTACAGTAACCTGAAGGCTGGATTTACGCACCAGCAGAGTTTGTCTTCGGCCAGCGTTGAGGCCAAGTTAAGGTTTCAGCACTTAAAAGTGAACAGCAAACGCACATGTGGTGCCATTCATACTACAATAAGTACACATAGGTCTGCTTTGTAAACAGTTGCTTTGCTTATATCAATCACAGACAAACACATGTCCGTCTATGTTTGGGCGCCATCGATGGAAAGCATGTTCAAATCAAATCACCTCCAAAGTCCAGAAGTTAGTGCTTCAAATACAATTCTTCTAATTATGAAGGTGTTGATGATGAAAAATCTCCTCATAACAAGCATTTGTGTTCCTTGCTTGGTTGCAGTGTGGACAGCGTACAGCAGACACACACAGCAAGCTTTAGCATTTTGTATTTAAAAATGTGAGTATGTGGAAAAGTGTGCACAACTGGCAGTGGTGTGTATGTGTGGAACATGTAGATGTACGCAGACAAAGGGTTAAATAATAGGTTATTCAAACTAGGGTCACAACTTACACTAGATTTTATCATTAATCATCAGTGAATGTGCAGATTATTACTTTGGTTAATCATTTTATACCTACATTAATCCTGTCAATAATGTATGGCTTGTTTTTTATTATAACCAACAAACAATAAAATATATTTATTTTATAGTGACAGAAAAAAGAAAAGTAGCAATCCTTCAATTAAGGGAGAAATTTTAGATTTGAAATATTCTTATGGAACAAAAATGGAAAGGGACCCTTTTAATCAGGCAAGATACTTAAAACATTAACTCAACCTAACTAACATTCTTTAATTATACTAATAATAAACAGTAACTACTTTGTTATTTATTACTCAACAGCAGATGCAGTAATATAACGTTGCATTAATGTTCCATTAGCTGTCAAACCCACATCAGGCCTGTTTTAACCATAGACTGTATAAAAGATGGACGTAGCTACCGTGACGTCACCCGTTGGTTTCTGCACTGAGAAAATGAAGCCAGGGTTTTGCTACTTCCTGGTTGACATCTTGGATTTTTGGAGCCAGTGACGCAAAAATCGTTTAGGGGGGGGCGGAGCCATAGGAGCAGCGATTGGTCAGACGGATTGACAGGCAGGCCCTCTCTGCCCGCCCACATTTACCGCCTTCTGCTCGCTTCGTCTGCATCGTCGCTGCCGACTGTCAGTTAAGCCAGCCACGCCCCTTGCCCCGCAAAATGTTGATGATTTTTTAAAAATTCAGTATTGATTTATTTCGAGATTGGCCACCTGATCTCTGGATTTGACCATGAAAACTAATAAGAAAACAATCCTGAGCTGTAGGAATGCAGTATTTCATGATCTGTGATCACTTCTTTTCCAATTCAAGTCTATGGGAGCCAGGGCTTTTTGGAGCCAGCAGATAGCGGACGTAGGTTTTTGACACTTTCAGGTTGGCTTCATTTTTCAGGGCCGGTTGCCACGTCCATCTTTTATACAGTCTATGGTTTTAACGAGCGTAAAAACCTAAAACAAGCAGCCAAACTAGCAGCTAAAGCTACTCAGTGATACTTTCTGACTTTCAGTCCGTCCTCGAAGTGAAGTCACAAGATTGTAGAGATCGACCAGCCTCCAACTGCACACATACATGTTTATGTTACACAAACAGCAGATTCGTGCCATTGTTTGGTTGCTTTCTCTCAGAAAAACCTAAAATGTGGACAGCGTTGCCTTTTTTGAGCTAAAGAAGTGCCACTGTGGGTCTGCACGGAGCAAGACACTAATTAAACATGGAGGCTTATGCCAGTAATTAACATTCAGCAGGCTTCAGACGTTGACAGTGATCTACATCACATCTGCACTGTACAGTTTCAAGTGGCAGCACGCTGAACAATGGGGATATTTAGCTGCTGACCTCCTTTATGCTACAGGAGGAAGTTAAACCCCTGGTCAGCTAACACGATGTGGAAAGCAGGAACAGGACAAGAATCTAGCAGCCAGAGATGAGCACCAATCCATTCAAGTCAGTGCTGACCTCAGGAATGTGACAGCTGTCTGCACAATCAGGTAGAGATGAGCGAGCATGCCAAACTCTGAGGCCAGTGAAGGAAACAGAGGATTTAGGCGGAAAGTTTGATGAGGAGCAGACAGCCAGGGGCATCATCACGCTGAGCAGCCTAACAATCATAAGCTGCTACTTATTGGAGGGTTTGAAAAAAGAAAACTAGTGCACACCTGCCCAGCTATGATTTCAGTCCCGGTTACACTCCTCTGTGGCAGTGTATCATCTAGTAACTGCATTTCATTATGTTTACCTAAAGAAAATGCAGTTTTACAGTAAGAAGTGTGAAGTATGAGCATCCAAGTCCTTTGAATTCATATCCCAGAGTCAAATATTTGAAGTATCACCAATGAAGGAGCTCGTGTCACCTCAGCCTGCCAGTCTTCTGTAGTTACAGTCTGATCATCATGTCTGATGCTGATGTTATCTGGTGTCACTGTGTTTGTTACCAGAGAACTAGAAGGTCTGAATGTGTCCAGCCCAGAGCTCTTTCAGCGTCAACATTCGCCTCTCCATTGGTCAAACTGCTGGAGGTGTGATGTGAAGAAAAGCAAAGTCATTCAAACACATCATGTCACAACTTTTTTTTTTCCTGCTTGACGCAAAAATAAAGAAAAGGTTTCAATTTTTCAAGAGCTTCACAAGAGAAGTCTGTCTGACAGAATATAATTTACTGTCATTTAGGGATTCTTAAACGAACAGGAGACAAACACCAATGTTGAGGAAAAACAGGTGCTCTGTCAGCAGCGTCTAACAACTGTTGCCACCACACAACTAATTTGTTTGATCCTTTAAATCCGCACCGCAAAGCTGTGTGTGCAAAGACCGATCTGAATGCCATCCAAAGCAACAAAAACAAAAAAAACAGGTTGGATTTTCTTTGCACCAAAAGAGAAAAGTTCCAAACTCCACAATGAAGTCATTGATGCGTTAACTTGTTGCCAAAAAGGGTTTTAAAAACATTATGTGGTGGCTTGAAAGTTGTTGTGTAACATCATCACGCACTTGTCATCATGCAGCTATAACAGACTGACGGTCCAACCAGGCAATCTGAGCGTCCACTTTATGAAAAGTTGCTGTTGGTAACCTGCATGTTTCCTGGATGCTCTTAATGTGAAAACCTGGCAGTGGGAAGGAGAGGAGTGTTTGGAGCCTCGATGAGAGACGTCAAAACTGTATGACAAGAGTGAGATGGAGGCTGCAGCTGCAAACTACAACCTGCAGCTGGTACTACATACTGTAAGTTGTTTTTAAAGTCATATATTGCAAAAAAGGATTCCAGCGTTATCATCCATTCAGGAAGATTCAAATCAGGTAAATGATGAATGACTAAACGCTGAATAAAACGTAATCATGTTTTTGACTTGTTTCCAAACTCCAGTTCTTAGTGATAAATGTCAGGGTCTGCACTGGGATGCGTTCATATTTGTAGCTCCATTAAAATGGAGGCTCTGCTCTTATTTACCTGTTGCCATGGTGAATCATAGCATCAGCTCCGTGGCTGATGGCTTTTTCCCATCGCCCACTGCAGGCGTTTAACTCAGAGTGAGAATAATCAGTTTATTGAACTAACTCCAATCAGCCGTTCAGGAATAAAAACTCAGACTCTCCCTCTCAGAGTGACTCAGTTTTAAGTCAAGTTTATGAAAAAAAAGATTGTGTTGTTGGTTGTTGTTCATACGAGGGACTGAAAATCTGGAAACTTCTAGAATTTAAAAGCTTGCATTCCAGAGATACAACATCAGAGAATTTAACAAATAGAAAGAGTTAGTCATTTAAGACTTAATTATTATTATTTTGACATTAAAAATGAAACAACCTCAAAAGCCAGTCCAGTGCGAATCAATATAATTTGAGCCTTTTTAGTGTTCTGTTCTATTGGTCTGTTCTCTCTGTTTCAAATTAAAAATTAAAATGAATTTGCAAATATTATAATAAATTTGAGTGCTTTTTCAGTTTGGTTTTCTCATTTTTCATTTGCAAATGTAAATATTGTGAATTCCATTTTGGTTTCAAAGCAAAAGCAAACAAAGAAAATTTCCCCAAAAACAACATTCTACTGTCTATATATTACAAATTATACAATGTTTTTATTCTCTGTGACACACATTGCAATATGAAAAACAAATGTACATACATTATGGATAGAACTTACAAACAGCACATTGCACTGCAGCCTTCATCATGTTCACCTCACTGTCTGTCGTTATTCGGACTTGACGTCTCTCATCGAGGCCCTGAACAGCCAACACTCCTCTCGTTTCCACTGCCATGTTCTCACTTGTTCTATCATGCCAGAAAAACACAAATCCACATTTCTCTATTGCTTGTGCTTCATAATGAAGTGGACAGTCAGACTTGTGTGGAGCTCTATTGTCCAGCAGCTGGACGATATTCCACTGTGACAGCTCTGTCTTAACTTGTGCCTTGTATTTTTCATACAGCTCTGTGATGGCAGCTAGAAAAATATGTGCATGATGGTGTTACGCATCGCTTGTCAAGTGGCCGGATCATGTTTTTGGCAACAGCGTTAATTGGTATCACGTCTGTTGCAAAGTGAAAATTCACATCAGTGATTTCTGTTTGGAACCTTTCTCATCTGGTGTAACACTGGCAAACGCTTCCAGAATGTTTTTTTTTTTTGTTTGCTTTGCTTTGGATGGCATTCAGATCTGGCCTTGCAGTTATCAAACGGACTGCCGCGGACTTAAATGGTCAAATAAATCACTCATGTTGCCTCAAGTGAGGCAACAATTGCAAGACGCTGCTGTAGGAGTCCCTGGTTTTCGGTCTACATCTTCCTTTCTGTAGCCAAAATATTTCCATACAACTGATGATGCCACCAAACCTTCCTTGTCAGCGTTTCTCTCCTGTTCCTCACTCATGTTTCTGTGCATATGTGGCGCCTGCATGTTAACAAACTGTGCCTTGTAAATAATGTTTCAGAAACTCTGTTCTTGAAGCCTGAAATCAGACAGATTTTTTCGTATCGAGCAGTAAAAAAAGTTCTAACATGGTGTGTTTGAGTAAACTGAATGCACGCTTGTCAAGGCTGATGCTAAAACAATCCATCGTGCAGCCCTGGATGAAGTGGTAGCTTCTGTTCTTCACGTCTCTCTAACACTTCAGTTTATCCTGCAAAAGCACACGCAACACAAAGCTACAAACTACCTCATCGTCTACAATAACACGGTCTATTTTATGTCTGTATGGATGTATAATGAATGGAGTGGTTGCTCTTTAGCTTGTTATCTTGTCAATATGTAACCTGGCTCATAATCAACGGAGCAAAATTACATCCACAGTGTTTCAACATGCTAACTAAAAATGCCAAAATGACCCACCTAACACTGTGAACTCAAAGAAGTTTCTGGGTGTTTTCTTTGCAAACATTTTCACTCACGACCGGCTCATTATTTAGTGCACAATAAAGTCCTGCACCTCTGTGGAAACAACCGTTGCAAGAAGTAGAGAGAACTTAGAAATGTGTTTTGTTCAGTTCAACGTTATGATTCCATAAAGCATACAAAAAGAAGCTGGATTTCTTAAATCATCTACTAGAATTTATTGCCAGATTCGTCTCCTCTCTGCTCTGTGTAAACACTGCCTGCAGTTCAGCCAAAAAGTCTCTGAATTGTTGTCATGTGATTGTTGGTTTGCAGCTGAGTGCCAAAGTTGGAGTTTTTTGTCTTTTATAGAATCTGGTGGAACTGGTTTCTCTTTGGGGAACTTCTACACGAGACATGTAGAATCAAGTGATTTTGATTAAATATTTTATTCTTCAGCGAGGATTTGTACAGAACATCACAGATGAGTAGTTCAAGGATTGCTGTAAAATTTTAAATTCAACATTTTTTTTCCTTTTTCACAGTTTGGTAAATGGCGTCAACCAAAGAGCGGTGGTTAGCACTGTTGCCTCGCAGCAAGAAGGTCGCCGGTTCACGTCCCAGTGAGGACCCCCGGGATCTTTCTGCGTGGAGTTTGCATGTTCTCCCCGTGCAGTGTGGGTTCTCTCCGGGTTCTCTGGCTTCCTCCCACAAGTCCAGAAACATGTTGAGGTTAATTGGTGATTCTAAATTGTCCGTAGGTGTGAATGTGAGTGTGCTTGGTTGTCTGTCTCTAAGTGTAGCCCTGTGATAGACTGGTTACCTGTCCAGGTTGTCCCCTGCCTTCACCCTAAGTCAGCTGGGATAGACTCCAGCCCCCCACGACCCAAGTGAGGATTAAGCGGTGTATAGATAATGGATGGATGGATGTTTTTCAAACCTGCTTTAAAATTTGGGAGTTCAGATGAATTTTTACCTTGTTAACATGTGCATATAATGTTTTTTTCATGAGCTGGAAGACATGATCATGAGCAAAACAAGCGTGAAACTAGATGAGAGCCTCTAAAACACAGACTCACAGAGCCAAAGTTTCTAACAACTCTGAAGGACCAGTCCTGTCAATTTGTAGGGTTGTATGTTTTTTCTCATCAGAGGAGAAATCGAGTAGAAGAAGAGCTGTGTTCTGTTGTCAGCTGTGAAGTTGTGAAAATAGAAATGGATGTTGCAGAGAGCAACACATGAAGACATTGCTTACATTCAACACTCTACAACTCACTCTTCTTTTTTCTTCCTCAGAATCAGTTTCCAGTTCAAACATGTGTGGCCTAATTGCTCCGCTATCACAACTTGGCTTTGTGTAGAGCACAGTGTTGAACAGTTGAAGGTGAACAGATATGTTGGAGCTGCAGGCGAGCAGCAGAGGGGTTGGTGATGGGGAAAAATTAGCATATTCACAGATCCGCATATACTACATCTAAGCCATTTTAAGGCATGAAGGGATTATTTTATTGGGGAAAAAATCATATAAATATGTCATTCTGATGAACAGAGATTAGTTTTAAGGGGTTTAATCAATGCTGGGGGAAGGACATTCATTTTATTCTAATTCACATTATTACATCCAGATTTGTAATGAAGAGAACCTCACAGTGACATGAGTCCTCTCACACGACATCTTCATCGTTTAAAAGCCTAAACATCGACTGAAAGACGTTTCTCTACACTCCGTGTCTGCGCGCACATACGTACAACAAACACCCGTTTACACCACAGGGATCTGTTCTCTGCAGGAGCAAGGATGTAAATAGGATGGAAGCAGGAGAACAGAAGGAAGAGAGGAGATGCGAGCGGTGAAGAGAGGGACGTGAGGAGAACAGACGAGTTGCTGATGGAGGGGAGGAGACGGGAAGAATCAGAGAAAATGGAGAAGAGGGGGGAATGTTACATCAACCCCCCGATGTTTCATCTAGAACTCAGAGCTGTCAATCATCCCATCGTACAGTCTTGCGACCCTTTTCCATCTGGCTTTTTTTTTTTTTGGTAACCAAGTACTAGCTCACTCCCAGCATGCTGCTTCGGACTGTAAACCACCAGGACAGACATGTAAATAGACACATTTAATTTAACTCTCTTCTGTTACTGTAAAGCACATGAAGAGCAAAAATAAAAACCTCTGATCGTCATCGCACAATCAGGACAACAGCCAAGCTCTGACAAACTTGGACTACACTAGATGCTTTGAAAAGCAACCTCAAAACATTCCAAGTTATCAGCCACAACAAAACAAAAGCTGCATAAAGATCTTCTCACTTTTCTGGTCACTGAGTTTCTCCGAAGCTGCATTTCTGCCTTTTCTCTTTCCTATGCGAGTGTCATGTAACACACTGAGAGCCATGTAACACACTGAGAGCCATGTAACACACTGCTCCGAGGCACATCACATTTCAGATCTGAACATTTACTCCACACATATGCTGCACAGTCAATTTACACAATTTGGACCAATGTCTCTCACATTCAGCATCTCTCTCTTCAAGTCTTGAGCTTTCATGCCGAGACACGAGAAGAGGAGGAAAAAAGAAGGAGGAGTTTATTCAAGCTTTTTAATCTCCGAAAACCTAAATCTGTTCATGTGCGTTTCTGTTATCTCCTCCTTCACTTCTTTCTGTTTTCCTCCTTTTTTTTCTCCTTAGCCCTGAGGAAACACTGATCTGTGTTTGTATTCTAAATGTACAAGCATATATAGATGTATTTAAATCACACCCCTTACACAAGGTCATTTAAAAACAATAATCTTTTCAACATTTGATTGTAACTTACCTGCTTATCCAAGAGCATTGACAAACAAAGACTACATACCAGCCAAATTTTTGTGTTGTTTTACATTTCTAGGAATTTGCACTCATTTGCTGATTTATTTCCCCATTTATTTTTCAGAGGAGTGTTTAATGCGCTGCTGGGGTTTATTAGGTTTTATTGTTTATGTTCCGCATGTAACAAAAGGTAACAAAGAAACTCACTTTATCACCTTTTATGCTCCAGAACAAACACCATGATGCACTGAGGCAGCTGTTGACATGTCACTGACACTTCTTGGCGGCTGTTTTAGGGGCTTCCTATTGATGAGCAGACATAACAATGATCTTTGACTCACCACTGAAGTTCCAGAGGGGCTGAAGCCCCCCAACTCCGTTACTGTCGTTACTCATGTTTCATGGCGAGGCTCCGACACACGCAGACTCACTCTCTCCGCTGCTTCCCACTTCTTCCGTCCAAGTTTCCCCGCGACGGTCGCACCTGCTGTAGTCCCGGGAATTTATCCTCGGAGTTCACTTTGACAAGCGATCCAGACGCTCTGTTTCTCCTGATAACAACCTGGAACAAACAAACAGCTACTTGAGCTTCTGTCCCGCTTCGTTAACTCTATGATGACAATAATACTAATAATAAACCCGCGCGCTCAGCTCCGCGGAGTCTCGCGCACCACACCGCGGCTCGCTCATTCGTCGCGCGCGAGCAGCGGCAGCAGCAAAGAGAGGGGAGAGCGCGCGAGCGGAGAGAGAGAGACGGTGTGATGTCATTTAGTCCAGCCAATCCTCGCTGATTTAATGTTGCGCTTATTTAACGTTTAGGTGTTGACAGCGTGACTTTACAGTGGAATCAACCTGTTTCCCTCCGAATGGTTCAGCTGAAGGAGCCAGTAGAGGCCAGAAAACATCCAGAGGTCACACGACTGAAGAACAGTGTTGGTGAAATGGGACACTTGCTGAATGTGCCTGTAAAACACTTCCAAAATGTAAATAATGTCCATCTGTCCCTCCATCTGTTTTCTGTATTGTTTTTCAAATGGTAATTTATTCTTTACCAACGTTTGATGGTGAACTTGCACTATTTTCAACTGCCAAAATATTATTTTACAGATATTTGTCATTGTTTGAAAGTAAAATGACATAACTCAAGAATTGAAAAATGGGGAACATTCTGATATTTTACAGCTTTTCCCAGATTTCTTAAAATAAAGATAATATCTAGTAAAATCAGAGAGGAAAAAAAGTATTAGTATTTAAGTAATTAGTAATTCATTCATGTAAATATTCTTAAATGTATGTTCTTATTTGCTTGTGTTCCTTTGTTTTTCTTATTTATATTGTGTATTTATAGTATATATACCTCGCTTATTTAATTCATAGTTGTTTGCTTGCTTTTCTTGTCACTTCGTTGCTGTGACATTGCAAATTTCCCCTTGTGGGACTAATAAAAGATATTCTATTATAGTATTAATTTACAAGCTGATTGCAAAAATAAACTTATGTACATAATGTCAACATTATAAATTAGTATTTTTACAAAAAGTAATTCATTCTCTTACAACGTTTGAGTGTAAAATGACAGTTTTATTGTATATAAATCACATAAAAACTTATGATTTATAATATCAGATATTGACTATTTTTAACACTGAACACTACAGTCTTTTATCGTTTCAGTGTAAGCTTTCTGGCACCCTTGCTACCAGATTTTCCCCTATTGCTTTTACAAGATTTTTTTATTTTTATTTTTTACAATGTACAAAATTTCACATTCAATCCAAGCACAGTAACTCACCCCAGTTTGACGACAAGACTCCGCCCATGGGGGGTAAATATGAAGTCCCCCTGTAACCCAGAAAGCTCTGGACCGGCGAAGTTTGTTGGAGACACAAAACTGTAAAAAATAAATAAATAACAACAGCAAATATCTGTTAAAATACAACATTTTAGCTGATTTAAGTAATTTTACTGTCACACATTGTAATAGAATGAATTACTATTTCATAATAAAAAATAAGTATAGCAAAAAGTACCTCATAATGTTTCAGTTTGTTTATTGTATTCCAACATTATTCAACTTTTTTTTAAGGTACTTTCATTGCATACACATGTAAATATTGTTTCATAAACATGACAAAGCAACATGCAATAGTGGCATATGGGGCTCAGTGCTCAGATCTGCAGTCCTAAAGCAGCATCACTGAGACATGGTTCAGGGTCACCCCAGAAGCCCGAACTATAGGCTTCATCAAAAAGTAAAGTTTTACGCTTAATCTTTAAAATGGAGAGGGCGTCCGCCTCCTGAACCCAAAGTAGGAGACAAGTGAAGGCCTCCAATCGTGCTTTTGGAAATTTAGAAACTACAAGAAAATGAGAAGCCTGACGTTGAAGTGCTCTGTTAGGATAATATGGTACAATAAGGCCTCTGATTTTACAGTGATTCAAAGATCTCACATTATCACTACTACTGAAAAGCGTGGAGACAATATACAATGTGTGTGTATGATTCAGGTGGAGCTCTGGATTTTAGCTCTTAAAGCCTGCAGGGATGAAACCTACTTTAAGGAATTGTGGCACAAACTGCTGAACAATGAATTACTGATCCAGATCCTGCAACCAAAAGAAAGTAATCCTAAGCACAATAAGAACACTTAACTGGACTTCTAGAATGTACTATGCATTGTAATCAACTATTTAAAAAAAGAAGCAACTTTAGGAAACTGTTTTTAACAACTGACTTACATTAAAATCAAATTATCCTGTGTATGCGTTCTCATGTATTTCCACATGGCATTAACGCCAGCATAAGCACATAACAGAGCTGAGTGTTTAATTATTCGGCCTGCTGCCATTTGCTGAAAAATAAATAAATAAATCGAGACACTGTGCCACCCCAACGTGAGAAATGGTCCCGGGCTGATCACCCCTATAAAAATAGTCTGGCTCGGCCACAGATAAATTGACAGTTAAATTTTAAGCAGGCCACCATTCACCTCGTCCTCGCAGTTCCCAGCCTCTGGTGTCACAGACAGTAAAACTAAAAGAAGTGTATGCAAATGACTGAGGTGGGGAGGAGGATTGTTTAATATATTCGTCTTCTGTCATGGTCAAACATCCACAGGGCAGATCTTATCTAATAGGATCTAATCCGATGTCAAAGGGCAGAAGCTACATTAAAGAGACTGTATGACAGGCCGCTTTAACATTTAATACCGAGCCTGGATATGCAATATAGATATCTCTGATTTGATTTTTCGAGCCAAAAAGAACATTTCAGATATTCACAGCGACAGTCTTCGCAGAACGTCACTTCCACCATTCATGTGTATGTTGTTTCCCATTAAAGAGATCTACAATTCAGCTTCAGATTGTTGATTTCTGCAGCTGACATCTGACTGATTGTAATCATAGACTGTATAAAAGATGGACGTAGCTACCATGACGTCACCCGTTGGTTTCTGCACTGAGCAAATGAAGCCAGGGTTTTGCTACTTCCTGGTTGACATCTTGGATTTTTGGAGCCAGTGATGCAAAAATCGTCGGAGGGGGGCGGAGCCATATGAGCAGCGATTGGTTAGACGGATTGAGAGGCGGGCCCTCTCTGCCCACCCACATTTACCGCCTTCTGCTCGCTTCATCTGTATGGTCACTGCCGACTGTCAATCAAGCCAGCCACGTCCCTTGCCCCGCCGAATTTTGATGATTTTTTAAAAATTCAGTATTGATTTATTTTCAGATTGGCCACCTGATCTCTGGATTTGACCATGAAAACTAATAAGAAAAAATCTGGAGCTGTAGGAATGCAGTACTTTGTGATCTGTGATTGCTTCTTTTCCAATTCAAGTCTATGGGAGCCAGGGCTTTTTGGAGCCAGCAGCAGGTTTTTGACACTTCCGGGTTGGCTTCATTTTTCAGGGCCGGTTGCTACGTCCATCTTTTATACAGTCTATGGTTGTAATTCAGTTTTAGCCATTTACAGTTTACTTCTGACCAGCCATAATTCTATTTTGAGATATATTTAACTCCCCTCCATTTAAGAGACCTTAAATCACATTTGAACCTGTCAGAATGATCCAGATGATCCAGACTTTGAACAAAGATTTAAACAGTTGTTGCCACAGATGTCCTGAGTCTATCATAATGTTTGATATCAGGGCTGATCTGGACACACTTTGTACCAAACCTCTTTTATTTACAGCCTGGAGCTGCGGCGCTGCTCTGCTGTAAAATAGTGCATTTTGCTCATATATGCAAGTGAAAGTTGTGTCTGAATGTAAATTCAGATGGCAAGGTTGGCAAAATAAATGGATTTGCTATCTGACACATTTGGTTATCTTTCTCACGTCTTCACATAGCAATGAGAGTGCAGGGGGGAAAAAGAAGAAAACTTTCAGGTCGAAGCTTCTCATTTCAGCAATAAACTCAGCAATAACTTTCACTGATAAAATGTCACCTGGAGGTCATGCAAGTGGTCACTAAATTAGGCCTTAACATTATTTCCATGTATAATACTATTACTCCTGAAGTCTAGCAAACAGTCAGACAAACCTCGCTGGTGGTTGGTGTTCCACAGGGGAGCTGTAAAAGCTGGCTTGTCTGCATAAAGACTGTATTAGCTGGTTGTTGTACTGTATGAAATACTGGTTATACGCGTTTCACATTACATTTCTATGGGGTTTATTTTACAGTCACGGTCAGAGGTGAGTACATGCCTGTGCAAGATCGCTTAAATGTCAAATGATTCAAAATTGTATCACCTTACAGTAACTTGCATTGCTTCTAAGTTTAACAGGATGTGCTCTTAAAATTAAAAACTAACAATTCAGATTTGTAAAATTAAAAATAAATCCCCACAGCAGGTACTTAATGCAAGTAAAGTCAGTACACCTTTAATTAAAAGGTTCATGGATGTTTTGTTCAAATCAGGCCACATATCTGGGTCATGGTTTCCACTTGTGTCTTCTGTAGAAACTCTTGTGTGATCCTGGCAGTGTGCTGTGGATCATTTTAATGCTGCAATATTCATTTTCTGCAGAATGGGAGCCATCTTGTCAGCCAGTGTTTTGGAAAATATCCAAAAACATTCATGGTGTCATCTACAAATATCATCTCACTGCCAGGACCATGAATTCACTGTGGTCATCCTGATCAGTTCACATCAAACAGGCTGGAACCCATCGGAGCCATTTTTAAAAAAATCTTGGTCTCATCTGACTGTTTACCAGATTGTGTTGTCTTAGTTTTGTACACTCTCCATTGTGGTTGACATTATGAACTCCAAGCACCAAGATTACCAGAATAAGTAAAGGCTAAAATTACACACAATCATTCATTTTTTTAGCTTCTGAAAAGACGTCTCAACCAGGGGGATTTGTATGCCAACATAATTTAGCTCATAACACTACTAATAAACAAATCATCAATGAGCCACAATTTAAGCTTCATAACGCACGAATACACAGGAAAGTAAATTCAAGCAGAACGCAAAGCCTCTGACTGGCATGGGTTTAAAGGAAGACATTCTCCAGCAGGCCAACCCCCTAGTTTCTAAAAGTAAAAGACCAGCATTATCCACTGCCAGTGAGAGAGAGAGTCATCTGAGGGGAGCTGCATCAAGAAATGGACCAAATCGTCTTGGCCCCCAGAACAAACCAAACAAGACACGGCGGGACGCAAAACTCAGCAGATCCCACCACCGTCCTCCAGTCTCAGCACAGCAGGAAAAGACATTGATCAACATAATTGGTCTATTTAAATTTAAAACATTGATGCATTCAAAACTTTTTAGACAGCTGCACTTGAAACGTTTTTTTCCTCTATAAGGTCCAGCGTTCTATCAAGCCGTCAGATGGGACTCAAACATCAATAGAGGGTGAAAAAAAGAAGTCTTTGTACATAAATCTGCTATCTTCCCTGTTTATCTGATTGTGGTGAATATTGGTAGCCTTACAGATCCAACTTGAAGAAGAAATTTGCCTCAAGCCTTCCCTCATTCCCTAGAGACACCGTTGACACACTTAATGCTACTTAAGAGTTCAAATATGAACAAACTGATATCGTGGTAACTGGTGTTTATATGTGTACCTCATGAAACAGGTGTCTTGATGCTCTCACTCGTAGCTTTAAACATCCAGATGGGATTATGCTTTGAATCAGATCAGCGTGACAGCAGCAACAGCAGCCCACAGGTACAAAACATAAACACTTTTTTATTCCCTCGAATTTGGATTTGGTTTGAGTGAAGTCTTTGAAAGTACGGTTGAGGGTTATTAGCATTTTATCTTGTCTGAGTCCACGAACAATTCCACTTTTGAATCTGGATCTAGAGTTGTTGTTGACACTAAACATATTTTTTTAATTATTTGCTTCATATTTCTCATACAAGATCAACTGAAATTAGAACCATTCTGCTCAAATATGCAGAACAGCTTCCAGAAAACACAAACTTACGATGTTGATTGTCAATATTTTGTGGTAAAAATCACACATTGATCTTTGCTGATGATAAAAAGATCTGACAGATTTGTCGCAACAAAACCAAACCCAAATATCTATGCAGCTCCAGCATCAAAACTCACCATCACATGAACTAAGACATCCAAATGAATCTAATTAGAAACTCATTTGCAGCCACATGTGCAAGCGTAAAACTCGCACTGTGGAGCTCTCATATGTTCATTATTATTCTTTAATGCCTTTTTATGTTCACGACGCAGAGCAAAAGGGTAAATAAAGCCGTCGGTTTAATAACTGGTTGAACATCCCTTGGCGGTGATAACCTCCAAGAAGCATTTCCACTAACTGCAGATCAGACCTGCACAACAGAGAGAATGAACTTCAGCCCATTCTCCCTCACAGAGCTGATTCCCCTCAGCTCTGTTCCGAGGATGTCTGCTCTAAATGGTTCTCTTGAGGTCATTCTGCAGCATCTCTATTCAGTTAAGGCCTGAGCTCTGACAGGGAAAATCCATAAGGTGGATTTTCATTGACACTATATCAGTAGTAGTTGCTGCATGCTCCATTGTGACTTTCACTTGTACGACCAGGCAAACAAATGCAGACAAAGACTTAAAATACATTTCTTAATGTCACTCTTTACCTCGTGTTGTGAGATGAAGGACAGGAGCACATACATTTTTAATTATAAATGTATTCAGAGAAACTTATTTCAAATAATTTTTAGTAGATACAGTGATTACAGTTGGAGTCTGTGATTCTTAAGAAAGACAGTTGATATTTAGCTCAGTGGAATATTCAGATACGAGACAAATGTTTGTCGTCATGTCTCGCTATCAAAGAAAAAAGGAATGTTTTGAGCTGGAATGCTGTTGCACTTCATCCACAGTTCAGGCGTCAGAAGCAGCTGAATGTGGCGTCGAACTGATGCTTGGTGCACTCTACTCACGTCCGTTTCCCAAATTAAAGAACCACTTGTGCAGTCATCTTTTTCAGAGGGATGATGAAGTCATCCGCGCTGCCGAGGAGTATCTGGAGACGCAACATGTGACCTTCTTAGCAAAGCTTGAACATCAGTGGACTGAGGATGGTGATTACACTCTGCTGTTTTGGTTTTGCTTTTTGTTTACTGTCTGTTTGAACTGCGATGCAAAGAGACACTATCCTACAACAGCTTAGTGTATTAATAGGATCCCTGGTAGCTGCACACCTGGGTGTCTGCTATTCTTCCTGCGGTCAAACATGTCAAATGAAGCATGTTATCTGTGCACTCCTCTTTTTAATGTATTTTGCCTTCCCTGCATGCTGAAGTCTTCAAATAATCCCCTCATGTCAACACAGGAGCGCATTAACACGTCACATGATAAACACGTCAACAAAAGCAGCTACCAACATCCCAGCAGCTGCCACTCATGTCGACCGCCACACAGGATTTCCTGTGGGATGTTTCTGCTGCTCTGAAACGCTGCTCTTTGCACTGCTGGGTTACAGGTACTACTCACCTCTTTCTTTAATGAATGCTTGTGTTTTTCAAAAGGTAAAGAATATTTAACTCAGTAAGCACTAGAAATTCACAACATCTTCACTCAAGTGCTGAACGGAGGAGGATGCCACATACAGAACTGGTTTCCCCATGGAATTCAACTGTACTGTCAACAAGAGCTTCAGCAGGTTCCTGGCTTAGTTAAGGTATGCTTCTGTCTGACCTGGAACTGAGTGTAGTAGCACTGACATACCAACTGTCAAACACATGAAATGGTACATCTGACCTGTAGGGAGGAGGTCTCGAAGGATACCTGAGCCAGTGTAAGTCAAGAATTGACTAAATTCAGTAGGTTTCCACTGATCCAATTCGGTCAGAACTCTGTGCTGCCAGATAATTGCGGGGTCCTTGCTCAAAGCCACCTAAAGTTGTTGATTCTTAGATCCAAAATGTAAACAATCTCTTTAATATGCCCACATAAACTACACGCATGTAGTCAAACACAACCACAACCGGCACTAATAAGTAGTGATTCCATCTTGTAGCGCTCTGTGTATTGCTTCTGCCTGAATTTATTCTATTTGCAAGATCTGTAATCTGTGATCACAATCCTACTATTCAACAGTTTGGCTCAAACCACTCACAACCCAGGTAAGCTTTGCTCCCTTAAAGGCAATTCTCAAGCATCACATAGAAAGGCTTTAAATATAAAGGCATACTTTCAGCCTCTGTGTGTCCGCAAGAGCAACAAGAAATGTCTCACTATCCTTTAATTTGGCCAAAACAGACCACGGCTATACCTCAGAGGATCTATACAAAGAAACCACATCTATGTTAAGATCAATCTTATATGGCTGTTTCAATAGAAGAGTGTGATTAATGCCAAGTGATGCCACTGTCCAGTAAAAACAAAATGTATGTCCAACTGGGGTTCTAAATTGAACGTGGAGTACCAAGCTGCCTCTCAAGATAGATTGTGCCCATATTTTCAGCATTAAGTAGTAGCCAATTCAAAGATCTGTTGCTCTGCTAAATATGAGAGGCCGTCTTTTAATGTAGAGACTTCATCTGACTCAGATTTCATTTGTACAAGATCTGTTTTTGAGTCATCAGAGAGAAGAACATGTCCTGAAGCCACAATTTTACAGGTATTTACAGGTCCACAGTTTTCGCAAATAGATATCCAAACCCTAAAATCTTCTCCTAAAGGTGAAAGCACCAAAAACTACAATGGCATCACCTTAACGCACAAAAACTTTAGTAAGACAATGTTTGGGAAAAGACATGAGGGTGGAAATGAAACTCAGTGTTCCACTAATTCACCGACCTGGAGGGATTTTTATTGGAAATGTTGTGACTTGATTGTTTCTGACACTAAAGCAGAAATCCAAGCTAACTGGGACTCAGCTGCCTTGCTGGAGGGATCGTGTACACATATTTTGGTTGTGTCAATGTATTCAACCTTTTCACGGAAATGTAGGACATGTAATGTCAAGGATCCTGGGCATTAACATTAATTTGTCTTTTTTTTTTTTCTCGCTGTTACTGACTTGCAGAAAGGTGACACTGATTCCTGAAGGCTTTCTTGGTTGCATGTAAAAAAAAAAAAAAAGCTGCCACCAAGAAATCCTGTTACTCACAAGAAGTGGATACTCCTTTGGGTCTTTTTTTCTTTTCATCTCTGTCTCCTACATTAGACATTAATTCTGAAAATCCGGTGTAGTGAACTGTACCTGTCCACCTGTCTCTGATGTTTGCTCATACCAAGCAAGACCTCATGTTCCATTAAACCTGAAGGTAAAAATAACAGTTAAATCCACCTGGATCAACATTATTATTAGTTCTGAAATATATTCAGAAAAACAGTACTGTGACATCCAGCATGAACGCTCAAATTCTCTTACAGCAAGCACAATCTCTAAGTGTGGACAGTGTCAACACTTTAGAAGAGCCTGGTCACCTCCAAGTTTTCTTATTTTATCCGATTTTCTTATGTGTCTTATTTTCAGATGTGTTAAATTTGTACTCATGAGCCAAAATATAATTCAGTTTCATTCAGTTTTATTTAAACAGCACCAACTCACAACACCATTCAAGCCGGGGCACAGACGATTCTCTCTGAGAAGAACCAGGCTCAGGGAGGGCGGCCATCTGGCTGGACCTGCTGGGGGAAAGGGAAAGGGGAGAGAGAACATGACAGCAGAAAGAAACAGACCAAGCGTAAGAGGACAATAAAAACTGGGCAAGTCGGTGAAGCCTGTAACTACAGATCAGAAACTTGCAGCTCCACAACCAGAGCTACCTGCAGAGGGAACAAAAGAAAGTAAAGAAAAGAGAAGACGGAATGTTCTTGACATGTCGTGGTGGCATATGAATGTATAGAGAGAGAGAAAGAGAAAAGTAGAATAGGTGCCCAGCGCATCATGGGAATCTGCCAGCATTCAAGGCCTATAGCAGCACAACTGTCACAATCATTCTGAGTGGCCTTAGCTATAAGCTTTATCAACAAGTTTTCATGTTGAAAGTACAGAAGGTGTCTGAGAAAAAGTGCTCTGTTGGGAAAATATTGCACAATAAGGTGTTAGGACACACTGGAGTTCAGTCATTAACAGCTAAAAATGTGAGAAGGATTTTAAATTCTATTCTGGATTTTAAAGGGAACCAGAAACTCATATGGGAGAAATATGATCCGTCTTGGTTCCTGTCTGAACTCTGGCTGCATTCTGGATCAACTGAAGGTTTTTAGAGAGATACTGAGACATCCTGATAATGAGGAACTACAGTAATCCAACCTATTAAGTACCACATGCATGGACTAGGTTGTCGGCATCGCTCTGAGACACGATTCTCTGAACTTAGATAATATTGTGCAGGTGAGAGAAGGCCGTCTTAGAAACAAGAGAGGACATGTACGGGTTAAAAATAACTAAGGTTTCTCACAGCAGTGCAGTTGAAGACATCTACAGAACAAGGCAAAACACACATAAACATCAACAGAGCACGGTGAAGAACAGACAAAGCAGATGGCAGTGAGGAAATAGAAAAAATCAGTAGGCCAATAGCATTTTAATGTCTCGCATGTTTCAACTGACCAGTAAGAAACTGGCAAAGATCGATTTTTCTAACGTGGACTGAGAGTAAATTCCATTTTTTAGGAGCTGTTACAGAGAAGGCTGACTGACTGAAAGCTTCAAAAAGAAATGATACGAAGGTGAAAGCTCTTGAGTTTCTGATCCAGACCTTTAAGGTTGACTTCATACACAACATCAAGTGGCTCTAGTGCATATTTGTTAGCCAGTAGCCCGCTTGACAGACAGTGTGTAGAATGTGGAATGATCCCACTGTTTATATAAAATACCTTACGCTGATGAATTACAGTGAATCAGTCTGTGTGTCAGAACACAGCAAGTTCTTGAGGCTTGCTTTTCTTTATGTTTTGATAAATTCACAAGTGCTTTCTATCTCACGCTCTCATCTTAGTTTCTCGCTCTGCACTGCACTGAAAAAAATTGGCATTTAAACAGACCCACAAAATAGACTCTTGTGTACTGTTACTGTCACTTCAAAGCTAAAGTGTTAATTAATCCAATTAGGAGAGGAGGAGGACTAAGTGCAGAGCAATAGAGAGGAGGGAGAGGTGGGAGAAGAGGCTTTCACATCAGTTCGTACTATACATGAAATGCCACAAATAATCTGTGTTGCTGTGGTTTGAAGACTCTGAATATAAACACATGTACCTTGTTTACAAGATTACTCAGTGTGGCACCTTTAAATAAAGATGAGCATGTTAGATACGTTGGAAGAAGATTACAGAAGTGAGATCATCTGTGGTAACTGTGGTAAAGTAGATTAAAAGTAAAGAACTGGTTGAATACAGTATCCAGTGAACAGAGTTGGGATGAGACAACCACTTAGCATTTGGCTGCTTCTCTTTCACCATAGTAAATGATGCTGCTCAGCTAATCTGCTACAGAAAAGTTTTTTGTTTGTTTTTTTTTCCCAGAAAAAGTAGTTTAGATTTCTAGATTCCTCAAAACGGGAAAACATCTCATGTCTGATGTTATTTCTAAGCACTTTGTTAGACTGCTAACACGATTAGCACGACTGAATGTGGATTTACGTTACAACAATTAGCCGTTCGACTAGCGCTGTTAGCTCGCTAACGTCATTAGCACAAGGCAACTGGCTTAACAACACAATTTAGCACAACTGCTAGCGGCGCTAAAAGTTAACTCACCGGCACAAAGCATCACTTAATAGCGGAGAAAACAGCGACAAGCCCCGGTCGACTGAAGGAGAACCAGCAGGTTTCAGCTTCTCTGCTGCTCCGCCATTATAAACCCCGCAATGTCTCACTGCTGATGGAGTGTCAGTCACTGGCGGAAAAACAACCTGATTGGTTCAAAGGCAACATCAACTATTAGATGTTCTTCAAATATGAAATAAAATCATTCTTTTATTATTATTACTCTGTGCTTCACACTTGCTTTATTGCTGGAAGTGCAGCATCCTGTGCTCTAGATGAGCATCAGCATCACCATCCTCAGTGCAAAGTCGCTGATTGTGGGCGGGGCTTGTCGGACGCGCAATGTCAGATGACCACGGAACCCAGGTTTTAAATAGAGTTTTTTGGTTTGTTTGTTTGTTTTATTTTTGTTTTTATTTTTTTTATTAACAAATTCAGACAATTTACAAAACTCTGGATGGGAGAAAAGTGCAATTCAGGTTTTAAATAGAGGTGCCTCCCAGAAATTTTCACACTGGTGGTTTGTGGTTTGTTGAGTTTACTGAGACGCTCCATTCAGATGAGGATACCTTGTGTAACCAAAGTGGTATAAGTTTTTAATTTTGTGTTTGAAATTCCACCAAATCCTGATTAAACAATGAAAATTTTCACTTTGTTATGTGTAGAGTATGTTCAATAATTTCCTAATGCTCCAGTTTCAATACCTGTACTGTCCCTTTAAGACATCGCCGGTTGATGACATCAGCGCTGCGCCATTCTCGGCCCGCGCTGTAGAACTCTCAGTCCGCGCGCTGCTGTCTGAGAGAAGGTATGGTGCATTTTCCCGCTCATGGTTAAACAAGTATTAAGTTATTTTGCTGATACAAATTGAATTTGTGTGATTGTAAATTTCGTTTTAAGCAGTAAACATGCAGTTTTGTGTTGTTTAAAATACGTTTGGTCAAGATTGTAGCAGACACGTACAGTACAGCTACAGAGTTTCCCTTCTGTGTTAGCAGGAGGCTAATGACCTGTGAAGCTAGCTGCATGTTACAGAGCACTTTATTTCATTTGTACAGGCTGTGAACTACTTTACTGGTCTAAAGAGCAACCAACACCTGTCGTGGTCCCAGTTCCTTCTTCAACACCGCAAACCAGAACACAACGCAGAAATGAAGAAATTCACGGGTGTGGACTCGATTAAGAACTTTCATTAGAGCACATAGAGACACACCCGTTACACTTGCAGATTGGTAGAGGGAGCAAACTGGGAAGATGCCACACCGTGGAGAATATCCTTGGAGACGGCACCTATGGCGTTGCAATGAAATGCTGAAACACGCACACCAACAGGATTGAGGCAATTAATTTTTTAAAAATTAATTAATTAATTGAATTTCCCTTCTGGGATAAATAAAGTATTTTTCATTTCATTTCATTAAGGTGAACAGGAGTCAACCTGGCTATATGCGTCGGGCAGTCGTGGAAGTTTCCATCCTGAAGCGACTGCAGTGTCTTGATGCAGACACTTGAAACATCGTGAAGTGGAATGGATATTTCTTTCACAAAGAAAGCATCTATATGAACTTTGAACTACTCGATCTTGTACACATACCTGCAGGAGAGAGGAAACCCAGGTCTTCCTGTCGCAGAGATCAGGTCAGCTGGCCACAGGTCTGTCTCACCTGCACACTATCGGTGTCGTACACTTGGACCTTAAACCTGACAACGTTATGGTTGTTGATTGCACTCAACAGCCAGTCAAGGTCAGAATCATTGACTTTGGTCTGGCAGAGATCAAATTGGGTCAGTATAGAGGGTCCACCTGGTCCACCAAAGATGATGCTCGCTGCCCCATTCAATGAGACCTTTGACATGTGGTCGCTTGGTGTCATAGCGGCAGAGCTGGCCATGGGGAACCATAGACTATGATGTCCTCAGTTCCATTGTGGAAACCCAGAGTCAGCCACCAGACACCATTCTGGACAGAGGGATGTGGACTCCTTATCACTTTTATTGCCAGAGAAATAACCGTCCACTCTGGAGATTTAAGTCTCCCCGTGTTTCACCGTGACAGTGGACGTCATCCAGCAGACAGCAGGGACATCACACTCAGCTGTCTGGATGATATCAGGCATGTAATGGCGAGACAAGCTGGACACCACATTGATCAGCACAGACTGCTCAGCTTCATCAAGAGCATTTTGCACCTCAACACTGGTCAACAAGTGAAAGCGAGGGAGGCTTTACAGCATCCCTTTTTTGCTCCTGATTTCCAGCGCAAACAGGATGCCCAAACTGTGAACTTCAGGGCTCAAGTAAGAGGAGTCCAACATCCAGCTCCCTCCCTGTCTCCTATTTTGGAGGAAGACAGTAATGAGGATGGACACTGGCAGGAATAGAGTCCTTAAAAAAACCATGTCCAACCTCCACCTTCCTCAGTATCAACAACACTGAGGGAGAAGCACAGAGGGAGCATCAGCGTTAAAATAAGGCATCGCATTGGACTTCCAGCTCACTCCTTGTCCCCTATATTGGAAAAAGGCATTGAAGAGGACGACCAACCAGGGGACATAGGCACGGAAATTGTGCACATAGAAAATCTAGTCCGAAGTCCAGCATCTTCGTCCACCTCTTCAAAGGAGAAACCTCCAGAAGACTTGACATGTGAGGAAGATGACAGAGTTGAGGGCTGGATGAGACGCACCATTAGTCCATCAGATGTTGTCATGTCGTCTTTGGTGGGCGGCACTGTGGTGGATCAGTGATTAGCACTGCAGCCTCACTGTGTTGGCTTGGGTTTACTCTGGTTTCTCCAGATTCCTCCCACAAAATAAAACAAAGTAACTGTAGGCCCATTGGAAACTCTAAATTATCTCAAAATAAATCATAATTATAACAGAATAGAATACAATGCAATAGAATAGAATAGAATTCTGTGGTGATATGGACGTGTTCACTGTGTTTTTGTATTTTCCTGCGAATATGTTTTTTGTGTGTGGCTGGCTGTCCCTGAGTTTCAGGCGTTGTGGGGCTGATTTGGAGGAGGACGCTCCCGCGCTGGCACAGCTGCTGCTCATCATCCTAATCAGCAGGCTGATAAAGCCAACCTCTACCTGTGCTCCAGACGATTGTCTACCCCACGAGTGGTACATTCAGGCCACTTAGTTGCTAAATTAAGCTTCACTTTGTGTCTAACTTTCGAGCTCTCGAGTAACCGCGTTTCTCCTTGTGTCTCCAGCGTCTCCTCTGTCCAGCCTCCACGTCCAGCCATTCAAGTTTCCTACACCAGCCTGCATGCCGACCGCATGGACCTCACCTCCCCCCTCACAAGCACCTGCACGAGACACCACCGTTGCTCCTGGGTTTTCCTGCTGCGCTCTGGACCCCAGATCCCTCACCTGCCTCCTGGTGTCCCTCTCACTCCCCTGGATTCCCAAATAAACCTGTTTTTTCCTTTTAACCTGCCTCCCTCTCATTTTGGGTCCAACACTCACGTTCCTGTGGCCACCAGGCTGTAACAGAACGCAACAGAATAGAATAGAATTTGATCTAACATAAAACATAACAGTTGGCAATCAATAAACGAAAAACAATCTTATTTTTACATGTGTTTGTTTCTCTAAATATAAACAATATATATAGAGGTGTATTTCCCCCCCAGCAGGTTTTGTCATATTACCACATGATTTATAATGAATCTATGGAAGAACTAACATGCGTGATTGTTTTTGACAAAGACGTGTTTGAATGGTTCCATCATGGAAAATTCTGTTTTAAGAGTCATGCCATGATAGTCATGATATTTACAAGTGTACTTTTGTTCATCACTGTGGTTCAGTCTCTTAACAGCTATTGGAGAAGTTGGATAATATGATGAATAATTGCCCAAATACAATGAGACAAACAATGATGCAGAAAAGTTTCTTTTCATCAGCTACGAAGGCAGAAGAAGAAATAATTCTGCGGTTTAACAGCTGCAGAAAAAAAGCTAAACCACAACTTGGAACAAAACAAATATAATATCTAGTCTTATATCATTGAATTGATGTCGCTATTTGTTAAACTGTTCTATTTGATATTGAGGGAAAAGGTTACATATTTGGTTTAAAGTTAAATGTGTATCAAAATGATGGTGTAGAGGTTAAAATGCCACAAGTTTAAATTAAACATGTTGATTTCAGGTTTCCATTGTACACAAACAGTGGTAGTGTTTGATATGCATTTTTTATTTCTCTTTGCCATTTGATCTGATCATTAGCAAAGAGAATATATATATATTTTTTTTTTTTAAAAACCCAAAGAAAACTAAATAGCAATAATAAATTAATCAAAATTAAAACAAAACAAAAAAAAAACTAGAGAGCCCTCAGTAGAGGGACATAATTGCCCAATGTATACATGACCTTGACCTTTGTCTCAAGGTCATACATTACATCATCAGTTTATAGGCCTCGAATGTCTTCCTAAGTTAGTACACTAAACGTATGTGTTTTTGTCCATTTTCAGTCATACAGAGCTGTTTTTGGAAAACACAACCTTTGACCTCTGCAGTGGTCACCGATGCATGTACCACGCATGTACCAATGCACCAGGTTGCCATGGTGATGGCGGTGCGCATAGACGCAGCTGCCCCTTCAGGAGACAACTAAAGTGAACGTTTTGAGTGTCTTGCCTATCCCAGACGTTCATTCCGCAAAACTTGCAGCAGGGGGCGTGAGGACAGTGAACGGCGCTGGAATTGCAGTGACTGGTTGTGATGTGGACATGCTACACCAACACAGAGTCCGATCAGAGCCTACACTGGCAGTTACCCGAGACAGAAAGAAGCACAAATGGTGCGAACGTAAACAAAAGAGGGGAAAGAGAGCCGGGATCCATGCTACACTAAAGGTTAACCCCTCCAGACCAGCAGGACCATTGCTCCTACTCTCCGATGTCCACTCACTCTGAACGTTTAGTGTCCTATCCCAGACGTGCATTCCGTGAAACTTACTGATTAAATGATCCTGAAGAAACGCTCATCTTGCCTGTACTACTCATCTTGTATGTACAGCAAAATGACAATAAACCTTATTTGATTGATTTGATGTATTGACCCCAAAATCTAACAACTCTGAGAAGGGACCATACCAAGGTCATGTATGAAGTTTCAGGTTCAAACTCCTCTCCTGTAAAGCGCTAGACATACAAAAACACACACACACACACGGACACAACAACTCTATAATTTCCCATCACCATGAGCAACTATAATAAAGGTTACAGGTAGGATTTCCTCAGGAGACCCTGAACCTTCCCTTGGTTATGCTGTTATATGCATTTTCTGCTCAGGGACTTCCCACGATGCACTGAGCACCTCTTCTGTTCTCTCTTCTCCTTCACTTTCCATACTTTCATACGCTGCTCTTGAATGTCAACTTTTGTCCTTCTCTCTCCTGTAGTTGGTGTTTTGTTCTCTGGCTGTGGAGCTGCATGGCTCTGATCTGCACTTACTGCCTCTTGTTCTCTTTGGCTTCTCTGTGTCTCTGTGCTGTCCTTTCACCCTCAGCACAACCAGTCGAGGCAAATGTCTGCGCTCCCTGAGCCTGGCTCTGCTGGAGGTTTCTTCCTCTTCATTTTTTTATTTATTTTTTTATCCCACCAAAGCGCTGCTCAGAGCTCTTTGTTGTGAATTGTGACCTTTCAAATACAACTGAACTGAACTCTTCTCTGCCAGTGCAAATTGTAGCAGTGGCTTTAAGAAATTTTCAGGCAAAAAAAAAAGAAAGGAGTTTGCTTCTAAACCTGTGACCATGCTTGTCTGTTTCCGTCTCATCTGCTTTGAGTAGTCACCAGTGCAAAAACAGAGAGCAGCTTTATTGCTGTGGAAGTTATATCAGAAGTATTGCACTGCATTTCATCATTAGCATTGTTGCCAGTTACCCAATATGTTGTTTTTTGAGGTGTTTGAAACCAGTTTATTCAAATTCCTTGAAAAAAAAGAAAGAGAGAGAGCATGTGCGTACATCTTATACGTAACATTTTCTATTTTTTTAAATATATGCTGCATTATTTTTCCCTCTTTGTGATTACATTGCATAAAAAATAATCACTATTATTTATATCTTTTGGAAATTAGGGTTGTTTATGAGTTTCCTCAGGCAGTCATAAGATTTTGATGGTGATCAGTTGCTGTGAATTCAGTCCAGCAACGTTTTTAATAGCTGTAATTCAGTGAAGGATATAGTTTGCCCATCAGTTTGTACTTCAGCAGTTTGAACACCATCTCTAAAGGATGAATTAAAGTTTGTCCACCTCTGTTGCCATGCCAACTTCACCAAGAATTAAAAAAAAATCATTCCAATGGGCCGCACTGTCTCTAATAAGACCTTGCTTAAAGGCATGAAGGCTCAAATAACCGTTTACACTGCTAAATTAATCAGTCCTAATACACACCACAAAGTGTGTAAACAAAGTTGGGCAGCTACACAAAACACAATGCTGTCTCATGACAAACATTTCAGCAACCAAAAGACAAACAGAAGTTTGAACTAAAGTGCTTAACACCAGCGGTTAGTTGCTATAAAATCACCATAAAGTACATGCAAAAAATGGAAAACGCAGCTACAACACAGTGTTTATACACCAAAATAGTGACTGGTGAAATATAGAGTTGAGAACTGTTATCAAAATGGATAATGCAGAGAAAAATCTAGCAGGGCTGCCTACTGGACGATCCAAATCTTTGGCAAAACTTGTGTGGCAGGTTACTAAAGTGGATTTTGAAAACAGTAAAGCACAGATAGTGGAAGGGAAGGAGAAGGTGTGTGAAACAGATGGCAGGTTTATACCCACAGTCTACATCCACTGAGTCAGACTACCAGATCACAAACAACCCATCCTGGACGAGGCCCACAATGTCACAACCACAGCTCAAAGGAAGCAACATAAAGGAACAAACTAAGTTCAACAAATCAAATAGGGAATTTATTTGATTTGAAAGCAAAGGACTGGTTCACCTTCAGCCCAACAGAACAGGCGGACACAGTACACGATGCTCAGGGACATAACAGTAAATGTTGATGTAAATGGCGAACACAGTCAAGTTTATACAACGATTTGTAATAACTATTTAAAATGCTTCCTCTGGGTATTCAGTCATCGAGGGGGAAAGTAATCCCCCAATTTGTTAAGGTACCTCACAGGCTAACGGCTGAAATTCCTCCTGAATGTTGTGCAAACATCTCCTGGAAAATATAAATCACTTACTTTTTTCCTGGGAATATTTCATTTGGTTTTTCATTAAATTGAATTAAATATTTAATTTTAACTGGTGTGTTCAATATTGACACAAAATAATATAATAGTTTGTGTGTTATTAGTTTAACTCCTTAAGGCTATTTTTGCTTTTTTTTTTTTACAAACTTCCTCCTGAAAAGTTTAGTCAGTAACAAAACAACAACCTTGGGCTCTATGAAGATGAGACACTTGGGAGAATTTTAAAAATGCAATTAGTCTCTTCATCTTTATCAACATTCCAACAATGAGTCAGTAAACAGTGATGTTACTGAATTGGTCCTGAAAATGATCAAATCTAGCAAATTAGCGTTTCTGTCGTTGTAAGAGAGATGAAAGTAAGATCACATTTTAAATGAAAATCAGGTAATAAAGTGTCTTCATACTTGTTCTTGTCATTTTGTGTATATTCAGATTCAGACACATTCAATTTGTGCATAGTACTGTACATTATACTATTAATACGTTTGTAAATCAGAGAATTTTAAGACAAACCGTGTAAAAAGTGAAGCAATCTGACTACTTTCTGAGTCCACTGCATGTGTATAGCAGGAAGAAGTAACAATGTGTGCTTGTGTGTGTTTGATCCAACAAGCTTACATAAGAAATTCTACTCTACCTCATCGCTGACACACACACACACACAAACACACGGTGTGTGTCATTATGGGTTGAAGTGGACTGATTTTGGCTCAGCCATTATCTTCTTACACAACCCACTACAGTGAAGAGAGTCTCGGTGTGTGCTTGTATCTGTGTGTGTGTGTGCACACTCGCATTACTCATGTGCTTTTATGGCATTCAAGTCATTTCTAAAATCGTACACTAATAAAGCAGTATGCTCTATCTGTCAGCCCTCTGCACCCTCTTTGTCAGCAGGGCTGCTGAGTTTTACTGTGAAGTGTGTAAGTCTGTTACACACAACTATTGTGACTACTTACACTTTGAAATGTAAGAGACTGCAAAAAAAAACCCTGATGGCACGGCAGGTCTTTGTGCAGACACAGACACCAGAATTGATCATAGTTATATTGAAATACAATATAGTACAGGTAATTATCATTTATATTGCTATGCAGAGCAGGCATTTCTTTCTAGTGTTGTTATACTGTATATAGTCCAGTCAACCACATGGTGGTGTAATAACCTAAAGGAATGGATGGACTGGCTTTCATACAGGCAAGAACAGAGGGTACAGTTATTAATATAAATATGAGATGACGTGATGTAGAAATATGTTTACTGCTTATTGGTTCAAGTATCAGTTAAGCTTCATAGACTCTCCCCAACCTTCAGAAAACACAACATATGCAGTAAAATCAGTGTTTTTATCTCACAATCACATTAAAGGCAGTTGAGCTCCAGCTGGAAAAAGGAAAAAGCTCTACAATTCTGATAGTTTAAACCACACTAGCAGGTGTTTTGAGATGCATTTTATCCAAAAGTTTAACATGTGTGGATGCATCCATCTCTCCCAGTTGCAGATATAATCTTCACTCCTTCCAGCAAAGCAATCTGCGCAAATAGCCACTTATACGTTCTGTCCACTGTGTTACTGACCGAAGCTGAAGTGTCATTGAGACTACAGTGAGAGTGGCCACATTTGTTTTAATTAAAGCAACAGGATGAAAGCAGCGTCTGCATGATCAACATATGCAGTCATAGCCGGTGCTGTTATCGTGCTTATCTGATCCCTGATTGCATTAGAGGGAACTGGTGGAGATGAGGGCTGCAAGGTGGCGCAGTTGGTTAGCACTGTTGCCTCTTGCGTCCCGGTGGGGGCACCAGGATCTTTCTGCGTGGAGTTTGCATGTTGAGGTTAATTGGTGATTCTAAATTGTCTGTAGGTGTGAATGTGAGTGTGCTTGGTTGTCTGTCTCTAAGTGTAGCCCTGTGATAGACTGGTGACCTGTCCAGGGTGTCCCCTGCCTTCGCCCTAAGTCAGCTGGGATAGACTCCAGCTCCCCCGCGACCCTAGTGAGGATTAAGCGGTGTATAGATAATGGATGGGTGGATGGATGGTGGAGATGGGTGAAACTTTTGTTTAGCTCTTATCGATGTTATTCATTCATGTGGTTGAGTGTAGTTGTTAGCTTCCAAGCAAAATTCCTGTTTGTGCAACCAGACTGCTTATCTGCAGAAGCTCTTCTTGTTTTGTTGGCAGTTTACACGCCCTCACTGAATTGGACTCACCAGCATGTAGCTGCTGTCAGAATTGTGATCCAGCTAATGGAGACACATATATGTCAAAATCTTCCTGCATCCAAAAATATGTTTTGGTTGGCATCATTTTTCTCAAATGTTTGAGCTCAACTGTGCAGGATGACGCATGTGCAGCTTATGCAAGTGGACATCATCCAATGACAACATGACTCTCAACTCAGTCTGTACATATTTTATTAATTTATTATGTGCCTCTGCATTATAGCACTAATTTGACAAATTAACCCTAACTCTAACCTACAGGTTTTGTGAATTTTACCTAAAACACAGCGTAAGTGTGGTTCGGACTTGGACTGTAACTAACCTCACTGTGTCTCCTCTCTTTTTGTCGTGTTGTTAGAGGTGGCAGAACCTTGTCTATAAAACTTCAATGACTTGTGTAAGGCAGCAGGAGTCCTCAGTTACAGCAACACGCAAAGTTTGCTGTTGAAATTGCGTGCAGGTTGCTCGTAACTGCTCTCATTGGTGTCATATGGGGGGGTGATATCCCAGGCAAACGGGGTTATTGCATCCAAGCCAGTGTTGTCCGGAGCAATGACGCCTCCTGAGGATGTGTGTCTCTGCTCAGCCTCAGCTTTCAAATTGGACTCTTTGTCAGACGCTGAAAGAAAGAGAAATGCTATGTTTTATTATTTAATGAACCGAACTACCTGCATGGAAATCCTGTCATCTACTAGCAACACAACAAGTTAGGTGCTTGTGTTTATTCTCAACCAATAAACATACACTACAAACCATATTAAAGGACCTCCAGAATGATCAACAGCTTCATTCCACAGGCTGTCAGAATGCTGATCCAGATATGCAAACACTTGTTTATTTAAATTGCTTTAAGTTATTGGATCCTGAAGAAACGTTACTACTAAATGCATCCTTTTACTAATACTACGACCACCAATGCCTGCTCGCTTCCAAAGTGGGTTAATGGCACTCTGGGGTGCAGTGGGGAAGGGTGTTGTAAGATTTTCTATACCTGTTGTTCATTTAGTGTACATTTCCCCACATTACAAAAAGAAAACTGGCATTCACTCTGCATTTATTACATTGCACTTTTCAAAACATATTCAGACGAAAGACAAAACCAATGAATATCAAGATGACTATATAAAGCCTGTGTTTAATGTGCAGTTTATGCTGCTGGACAAGCCGCTGATGCCAGTTGTCATAGAAACACAACGGGCTACCTGATTTGGGAGTGTTTCAGGAGCTCATCACTTGGAGACACAGATACTTTCAGTGCAAGAAATGAAACCGTCATTTAAAAAATGACATCCAGTCGAATGCAAATGAAGGTGCTTTACCTGAACACAACAAGTAATCAAAATTGTGCAGTTTATTAAAAAATCTTGAGGGAACACAGAACCAGCGGGAGTTATGATGTTTGATACAACATGCAGATTTAGGAAACCATACACAAGTTCTTTGGCCATAATTACTTTTTATTTGTCCAAATGTAATGGATAAAAGTGTTGACGTTTACTGTTAGTTTCTGATAGTTATTCGGACTAGCTTTCCATCTTGGTCAGATAGATACCATTTGTATTTAAACGTCCCTTTGAAGCTGTGGCTTGAATTTACAGTCATACTCTTGATTAATTTAAGTCTGACAGTTCTTTCATGTCTTTGTTAGGTACATTTGAATCTTTTATTCGAGGCGTCCCTGGGAGAACAGATATATATATTCTAGACGGTTTTCTTCTTTTAAAAACAAAGATGTGTCACCGTCCAGTAGGTTGATAAATGTTTGCTTTAATAATACGTCAAGTTTAACGTTTTTGAAATGAATTCAACATGCCAGCAGCTACAGCTGGAACTAAATCATGTTGTACATATGGAATTGTTTTCTTATCTTTAAAAAGAGTGTTATCTAAATAGAGAGCCATTTTCTTGTCTCAGAACTGTGTAAATCTACTGTTACTGCACAAACGCCTTCATTTTGAGGCATCTCTTCCTGCTTAAACTGCTTCTATGCACTCGCAAAACTTCTGCTCCAGGCATTTGTGAAACAATCTTGTCAGGATTCACCAATGAACAGAATGCCAAATACGATGGTGACCAATGAAATCATCACTCCCTCCCTGCTGACGCTCTCACTTTGCTTCCTCTACCATCCCATAATTAGTGTTTAACCGGGTTCAGCAGATCACTGCCAGCATGAATCACCCAAATCAAGGACCTCAGGTAAGTGTTTTCTTTCTTCAAATTTAATTGGTAGGGGCATGTTTGCAGCATGGGAGTACGTTCTTTATAATATGGCTTTCAAGTGTTAATTATGATGTGTGATCTGCTGAACCCAGTTAAACAGTAACCGCCCATAAGGGGGGCTGTTAGAAATCTAATTGACCTCATTTTCTACTCTAGCAAGGCGACGAGAAGCCAGTGTGCTGGGGAGCTGTTATCTAGGTATTATGGTAACACTGGTATATGTATAAACTCCACAAGTCCTACAAGAAAACAGAGCATTAAGGTGCCATATAAATAAACTTTACTTACTTTCTTACAATAAGGCCTGGAGGGAGAGACAGGGTCAACGCAAGAAGATGTTGCATTCTATTGGTTGGGGACCTATTTCAGGGTTGTTTCATAAAAATGTGCAAAAGCGAACACCTAATCGTGGAGGTTTCTTGTCACATTGTTGGGAGAAGCACACAAGCAATGTCTGTAAAAACCCGTCAAGCCATCTACAGTAACACAGTTGTTTAATTTGGAGATAAACTAGACACTGCTGTATAAAGTTACACAGCTATTAAGCATCTGCCACAGGATGGTTTGAAATTTATTTTTAGAATACGCTGCTTAATTTCTGCAAGGACACACAATGTTCCCTTGAGAATTGTGAACTATAACGTTTCAGGCAAAGTTGCACCATGCTATCCTGGTCACCTAAAAGATACTCGACATTTTATTTTTTTAGAATATATTTGTATTTTACCTTTGTTGCTCTGGCCACAAAGCTCCTCCCTGTAAAGAGAGCTCCCTCCAGCCTCTCTTCCCATGATGCTGTCTTCTGATAGCAGCAGGTTTCCGAACAGGAAGTAGGTGGTCATCTGGCCTTTACCCTTCACCTCGATCTGCCCTCGCTCTTCTATGTTGAACCCTGCATCCTTCAGCTCACTGAAAATGGGACCCAGTGGGGAACACACAGAGAATTGGGGCAACTGAAGAATGCTGATCACTCCTACCTCCCTGTACTGGATGCACATATGAGCAGCAAGATTTGTATCTGTGTGCAGCAGCTGACTTGTACAAAAAAAGAGGGATTTAGTCAGTTTAAGTAAATGAGCAGCAGCTGAGTTTGTGGCAGGATGTCATAGCGATTATCTTCACAAAAGCTTCCGATATTAGATTTTCCTTCTAAAAATGTATACGTGTGTGCGAGCTGCTCAAAGACAGATGGAGCATGAGTTAAACCACATGGCATCGCTGGATGTTGTCAAAGTGTTAAAAGCTATAATTCATCCGCCTCTCGATCGTCACTAGATGCATTTCTAAGAATGGTTGGCACTTATATAGCGCTTTACAATGTGTTTCTCATTCACCCATTCACACACATATTCATCCAGTGGTGCCATTCATGCAAGGTGCTGCCTGCCATTGGGAGCAACTTCGGGTTCTGTGTCTTGCCCGAGGACACTTCCACTGTGGAGGGGCGGGGGATCAAACCGCCAACCTTGCGATTGGAGGACAACTCGCTCTACCACCTGAGCCACAGCCGCCCATAACTCTTCAAATGATAATATTATTGCTTCATTTCTTAATCAAAGATTATCACCACTTAATGCATGTTAGATTTCTGCTTCATTTGTCCTGAATTCATGCAATAACATAGACAAACACACCCTCACAAGATCAACGCTGCTTTGGTTCTAGAAATCAGTGGTTCTCTTCTAACTTTACAACCTCAGAGCATGATAGCAAACTCTACCTTTATCTAAGAGCAAACCGGTTTAGGTACTGGGTCATCAACATGATGCTTCGTAAACAAACAAAGTCTTTTTTTTATTGGAGCAAGCTTCACTTTGTTAGTCGGATGTTGCATTATGAAGCTTTTTATTCAAAGAGTAAATGTTGTATGGTTGATGGTGAAGTCCATCCATGTAATGTTGCTGACAATTTGTTAATTTGTGTAGTTTGAAGGGGGCACGACCAGCAGGAAAGCCTGTTATGCTGATTTATAGCTGGCAGCAATCTTATATGATGCTGCTCTTTATGATGTTTCATGCAATATGGAAGTTAAAGCACACAGAGAGACCACAGATAACCTACACAACACCTCAGAAACTCAGTGGACTATGAATCTATAAGGAGCCTGGACAGGTTTCACTGCAAGGTGTATATTGTATATAACTCTGTATTTGACAAATACAAATACAATGAAGTAACCAATAGCTCTACATTACCCATGTGCTAAAACATTCATCATCATCTGCAAGAGGGAACCCACAACACCAAGAACACCACTACCACTCAGTCTCCTGCAATGACCAGTCTAGTGCTTGAATCTATCATCCATCCATCCACTATCTATACACCGCTTAATCCTCATTACGGTCGCGGGGAGCTGGAGTCTATCTCAGCTGACTTAGGGCGAAGGCAGGGGACACCCTGGACAGGTCGCCAGCCTATCACAGGGCTACACTTAGAGACAGACAACCAAGCACACTCACATTCACACCTATGGACAATTTAGAATCACCAATTAACCTCAACATGTTTTTGGACTGTGTGGGAGGAAGCAGGAGAACCCGGAGAGAACCCACGCTGCACGGGGAGAACATGCAAACTCCACGCAGAAAGATTCCAGTGCCCCCACCGGGACGCGAACCGGCGACCTTCTTGCTGCGAGGCAACAGTGCTAACCAACTGCACCACCCTGCAGCCCTGAATCTATCATATTGTAAATTATTATTACGGCCATTTAGCTGCCTCAGACCACGGACCAGTCAGATTGCATGCTCAACAGCTGTCTAGTCGGGTTACATGTGCATGCACACTTACCTGTATGTGGAAGAGCTGAGGTGAATGTGGTCAGGGACTCCATGACTCTCCATCCTGGAGGCAGTGTTAACAGTGTCTCCAAACAGGCAGTAGCGAGGCATCTTCTGCCCCACCACCCCAGCTAACACTGGGCCGGTGTGCAGACCCACACGGATCTGAAACACAGACACGCACCATGCCAGCACATATGTGTGAGTAAATGAACACAATGGTGGTCTGAATAGTCACATAAACCCAACTGAGAGTGTGAAGTGAATCAAATCAAGTAGTCGAGGAACTGGGCTTCTGATTTTACATTTTCCAGTTCAGTTGATTGTAATTTCAGGAAGCAGGAAGCGACCTGAGGAGGCATTCGCTGAGACTACGGGCAGTTCCATGCTGGCACACGCAAAGAATGCTAGCGTTCAAATCCAAATTTTTAAATGTATAGTTTTGTGATTGTTATTTCAGTTGTGTCTTGTTAGAATTTTAACTGTTGTGGATGCATGAGGTAGTGCAAAAGCATGGTGACGGTTTTAATGACCTCCGTCCGGCAAAAACATGCCGAGAGGAAGCTCAACTTAACATACTGTACAAGTAAATTAAACAGTTCAAATTTAAAAATGAGTTTAGCATTTTAGGTAAGATGTGCTCTACCTGAAAACGTAACCTGACTTCCTTAAAAGGATAATTCAATAGGATGCTTTGTTGAGCTAACTTTTATTATATTTGCACAAGTAAATATTACTAATTAATTCAACAAGATGTTTAATTTAAACAACTGTAACTTACATGCTTTTGCAACTCAACATATCAGTAGAAGTTTGTTGGTTTAAGTCATCTTTTTATGTTGTCTCAAATAGGATTTACTGGAGGTTTGAACAACTGTAAATGTTTTGCTTTAAGCACGAAAAAAACTTGTTGAACAAACTTAGTCGTCTTTAAGTGGTCGTTAAGTGTCGTCTTTAACCAGAAAACATCAGTGAATGAAGACCTAAGTGAAAATCCTTCGACATATATTGTTAAGAAGGAACCAGATGTCCTTTCTTGGCCAGTGGTAATCAGTTCTCACCTGTATGGGTTTGCCTGTGACAGGGTTGGTGACTTCTCTGGCAGCAATCCTCATACCCAGAGCAAAGTTTGCCACTCGGTGAGCATGAGTCTCTGTAGGGACTGGAACACCGCCAACCACCATGTATGCATCCCCAATAGTCTCAACCTTTAAACAATTAACCACAACGCACTTCAGACATTGATTAAACGATGCAAAACCCAAATTTACAATTATCCTGTTAAACACGTTGTGGTAAACGTCAGTCTACTATGTAGAGAATGTTGCATCTCACGGAATTAAACACACAACAGGGAGGTAATTCGAATACAACCACAGTACATTTCTAAATCAACATCATTAGGTTTGGGTTTGATCGTCAGATTCATTTCAAAACTGATCACAAGTTCATCAAATAGCTAAACTCACTTGGATGTGACACTAATGAATCTGAGCTGTTTCAGATTCAAAAAGCATGTTTAATGCTAGATTCATATTTAATTAAATACCACTGAATCTCGTTTATTAATCAAAACTTGGATTTTTGCGGCTCAATTACAGAAAATCAGATTTGTAAATTTGTAGTAAAGTGGGCGTGAATTATGTTATCACCTCCTAAAGATTGTGAATGTGAAGCTAAATACAGCAGGAGGAGCGAACATGTTGTGGAGCTAACAAATGGCAGTACCTTGTAGATGTCATGTATGTTGGTGAGCCTGTCAAACCTGGAGTACATGGAGTTGAGCATGTGAACTATGTGGATGGGTTCACAGGCAGCGCAGATGTTTGTGAAGGTTACCACATCGCTGAACAAAATAGTGCAGACCTCGAACTCCCCTGAAAGAGACACACACTTTGAGAGATCCTAAGTTTGTTCTTGAACACATTATGATAACCCTCCTCCAAGAGCCTTTCTCAGTCCCAACTGACTGATGAGGAGTCCCAGCTGTGTATTCCCACCCCCACATCACATGGTCATGGCCTGTTGACAACTCGTGTGTGAAAGGTTGTGAAACTGTCTAGGAAGGGATCCCAGGACTGTGTTATAAGTACCTGCTAAGTTGTGTCTGGGTCTGAAGGGATGATGTGTTTACCTTACCTGTATTTGGGAAGACTGTGTTGTTCCATTGTTTCTTCTTCTCTTCTCTGTTTCAGGTTGTGATATTTTTTTTCTGGATCTCTTTTCTGACTTAATGAAGGTCCAACTAGGAAAGCCACAAGTTTTATGTACTTTCTAAATATGACTCTTGGGTCATTGTTGGGCCATGAGCCATGTGATGTAGAGGTAAAAAATAAATACCTGGCAGTCAGTGAGAACTGATGAAGCTGCTTGGGTGAGAGCTGAAACAACTTTAAAAACAAAAAAGAGAAGTCCGGCTGCATTCTACTGGAACACTTAGGATTACCATGACCTGGACGTCTGGAATCCACACTGCACCTTGACAGATCCACAGGCAGATATGAAGACATAGACAGCCGGGTAGGTAAACAGACAGACCTGCCTCGACACTCTTCCCATCTTTAAGCTGATTAGCTATGTGACGTGGAAGCATGGCGTACAGCAGAGTCTCCGTCTTCTCTTTTTCAGCCTCCAGATGCTGCGACAGGATCCTTAGTTCCTCCTACGCACTCACACACACACACAAAGAAGACCTTGGAGTGAACTAGTTTCAAAGAAATAGTCTCACTTCTAATCTTTTGTGCTATGTCGTCAGATTTTCAAGATGTGTTTCAAACAATTAATTTTGAGTTTCATAACTTATTCTAGTTTCTAGCGTTTATATCTAGAGATAGCTTAATTGGAAAACATTACACTCATCCTTTTGTTCAGAAATACTATTCTATAGACAAGTTATTTTATTTGAAAGTAAAAGAAGTCACTTTCAAGTGCTGCTTTTCAAAGTTCACAAAGATTTTTTGCTTAGATGTAGTCAGACTTCAGACTAACATCGAAATTCATCACTAGAGATGTCTGCGATTCTCTCTGGCCTTGTTTCTCTGGATATGTTTTGCTGTAAGTATAAGTCCTTTTATGTTGCATCGCCAGGTTTGTTTGTCTTCCTTTCTGCTATAGTTAGGTCTCATTTTCATTTCAATCAGGTACTCGGTTAAATAAAGGCTATACAGCATAATAATACATCCACTGCACAAAGCTGTATATATGAATATTTTATTGGGAAAAAGTCAGCAACAAGTGGATCCAACAAAAAGCCTTCAAGCAGTGTAAAATGTCAGCACGTTGCCTATAGGACAGCTGAGATGTTGTGACCTGCAAATGCTGGTGCTCTGCTCTTGGTGTCCACAAAGGTCTGTGAGGGTGCACAAGACTTAGACTAAGTCTGCGAGAGTCTTCACAGACACCTCCACACGTTTGCATGCAGTGCAAAATTTGCATCCACAGTCCATGCAACGACTGCAGTATACAGGTGATCGTGTGCATGCTTGGTAGTAACCGGTATGTACAGAAAACATATATAAAACCTACTGTATAGGTATGCAATGGAGTTAAAAGTACACTTTCACAGACTACAAAAGAAGTATAAAAACAACACATATGCATCCATGGTGTCTGCAGCTGTCAATGTGCACTTATGCATTGGAGTATAATCAAAGCTAATATATCAAGCCTCTGCAGTTCTGCACACCTGTCAGTCAGATTAAGGATGGTTTCTTTGGACAACTTTAGGCAACTGACAAAAAACAGCGACTGTGGTTTCTAAAATGTATGAGGCTGTATCCTAAAAGTCCCTGAGTCAAGTCATCAGATCCATGTAAAAAAACATAAAAGAGCCACCGTGAAGTCCCCCATTTGTTTGTGGACTATTGTTTTAGAGCCTTGAGTTTGGAATTTGGCAGTCGCTATCCATTTCTGATGTAACAAACAAGTGGTGGATCATAGTGAGAAGTTGACAAAGCTATGTGTGGCAATAAAATAGAGACCTGTCGATTACAAGGTAACCACGTCCTAAAGCATCCCCTGCTTTATTCTGTATTTTAGTCAGAATGGGACCATAATTCACAAAATGTACAACATGCTGTATTGAAGGAGACTCAAAACCAGTGAGTGAGACCATAAACTCATTAGGAAAATGTTCACTGAAGTAATAAATTAAGGGAAAAGTAGGGTAAGAATTCTAAACCATCTGATTTCGTTTTGCAACCAGATGAGTCGCCCCCTGCTGGCCGTAGGTTTGTGGTACTGAACCTGACACATGGACAAGCAGCAGCAACAGCAGTGCATGAGTTCGACTTCACAGCGTGAGTCTTGTCTCAAAAGGATCTAACTACAGGCTAACTGTGACAGAAGGGTGATGGAGGTGAAGGCCAGCAGGACAAAAGACAGCGAGAGTCACGACAGAACAACTCATGTCCGTTGGCTGCTCTGATGCGCTCAAGTCTGACTGTTCTGTCAGTGAAGTCAGTTAAACTATGTATGAACCAGACAGTGGTCCAACCTCCTGTACTGCTGTCAGGTCTGAGTGTTCGCCTGACAGCACTTTTAGCAGCCCAGCAACACAGCACTCAGTGGAGCACTTGGGTTTCCTAGCCGAACACACACTTTTCCTTTCTCCCACTATGTGGAACTGAGATGTTTTCACACCACGGGTGACACACAAATGCATTAAAATGTGAGTCTTACAAGTAAAATAACTCCAACAAAAGTAGGCCGGTAGTACATTTTACATGGTTGGTTGGCTTCCATACAGGTTTGCTGAACTGACACTAACTCAGCAGGGAGGTGGATAATATATTTCTCATATTTAAGGTGCAATGATTTATTCCAGATCTAAACAAACACCATCATTCCCACTGAGCTGTATTTATCATGAACTGGCCTGCTACTGTGACCACTACAGAATGAAGTGGAAGCTGTTGTCCTACTTTTTTCCTCTCCAGCTGGTTGGTGAGCTCCATCTCAGCTAGACGTTGCTGGTTGAGAAGAACCAGGTCTCTGGTGACATCATGCTGAGCAAGGTCGGCCAGGTGAAGGCCAACATCCTGAAGCTCCTGGAGGTTTCGTAGCTTTGGAGAACACAGGTACAACATGCAGCCAAGGGACTCCATCCACAGCATCTGACCTGCAGATAAATCGAACACAGGTGAAGCTATAAACAGAATGCATTTCAAATCTTTTTTTTTTGTGGTTCCTGACCCTCCTCTTGGTTATCCACGGCTCAGCTCATTTTCATTTTTTCTGCTTTTATTTCTTGTCTACAAATAAAGCCAATGAGCTCTTTCTATCTCACCATGTTGAGCGTAAACACAAGTTGGGTTCACCTCAGGACTTTAGGAGGTGTTTGGTGTGCGAGTGATTCAAAAGGCAACAAGTAGCTCTTCAGCCTGAGAGAAGTCAGACGTAGTTCAGAGGACCCCCTAAGGCACGACCTACTCGCAATCAGGCAAATCCTGCAGGTAATTTGTTCATTCACAGAAGTGTTTTTGAAAAATTCTGCACTAATTAAGCTTTTTTTAATCATTCTTTTTTTGTTCTTTTTTTTTTTTATTAACGAGGCCTTTCTCTAAAAGTACTTCTACTAAGATGAAGTTGATTTTACAAGTTCAGTTTTTTTCAGCTGCACGGTGGGTGTTGGTGTGTTCATAAGATGTGTGATGCTATCAGAACCCACCTCTTAGTTTGAGCGTGTGCGTGTCTCTGTAGCTCTTCAAGACAAATTGACTGTTGATGAATTTCCTGATGCTTTCAATGGTCAAAGTCACCTGGAGGACAGAGGTACAGGCCGTGCAATACTGGAGTCACAGTGCACAATAGTTTTTTGGGGTTTTTTTGCATTAACCACAAGCAAGGTAATTCAAAAATATTGGTTAGGAACACAGGCATTTTCTCAGTTTGGGATGTATGGGTTGTGTCTGTATGTAAACATCATGGCTCCATATGGAAAAGACTTGTCAGAACGACTAAAATGATCTGACTGGGAGATTTTACAAAGATGGAAAGAATACAGGAAGATTGGTGACCAACTAAAAATCTGACAGCAGTAATCAGGAGGTGTAGAGAAATAAATGATATATATATATATATATACATAAATGTATTTTTCCTTTTTTAAAGCATAATTTTCAGGATCCATTTAAATTAAAAAAAATAGGTCAAATTACAACATCGTCTTATCCTTGTCCTGTTGATAAAATTTCGCAGGTTGCTAAGCAACTGAAGCAGCACTATGGGACACACCTATTGTGTCCATAATTAAACACGTGCTTGTCACATCTATGTATGGTCAATATTTTAAGATACATTAGGGAATAAGAAATTCATAAAATTCATAAAATTCATCGCTGTGTGTATGCAAACACTGTCTTCATGGAAGGACACTTGCTTAAAGACTTGTTGGTGCTCTAGTACGCTCAGGGCCACACAGGGGAGCCCTGGACAACCCTAACAGCTGTGACTCCATTCTGTGCTACTGTGTTTTTCTCCATTGGTGTATTTTACTGTATTCTACCAACTCTTGGCTCTGTATCTGTGTTTTACCTGTGGGTGTATAATGATGAAGTATTTGTCCAATGTAGCACCTCGAGCCTTCAGACCCGGAACAAACTTCTGTATGTTCACTCCTGTCTGCTTTACCTTCAGCTGATCCACAGCCCAGGACAGCGAGCAGGAACACAGAAAGGTGGCTTAAACACAATGCATTAAGATTTCCCATATTTGAACTGTGCCGGTGAATTAAAGAAGCAACATTCCACATTCTCATGAAGCTACTGAAGCACGGAAACACATGAAGCCTTACGTCTTCATCAAAGACAATGTGGAAAGGAAAAGCATCGCAGAAAACTTTCTCTTCCATCCACAGCTTGTCTGGGTAACATGGAGTGAAGGCACTCTGGGGGCAACCTGGGAAGTATATTAAGGACACTCATTGCTTTAGAATTGTATAAGTTTCTCTTAAATCATAGTAAATGATCCAGCAGTGTTGCCTTGTGGTTGTGCTACAGCATCCGTTCTTCAGCAGACTCATGTAACAGTTTAAATACTTTACTCCACCACGGTGTCTTTTATCTGAAGAAAATCTTATCTTTTATCTACCTTAAAAAAAAAGTGTGTTTAGCCTGGCCTCAAAAGTATTTGAATAGCTAAACTGTCAGCAAACTTCCTTGAGGTTTTTAAGGTTATTTCATAAACTGTGGCTCCTGAGATATAAAAAGTTCTGCGTGTCAAAGTTAAAGGAACGCGCTCATCATTAATGTAGCACCCACGCTAAGGACACCTTCAGGGTGATTGACTAATATATATTATTTTAGAACTGGTTGGTTAAAAGGAACTGCACAAATGAAAAAGGCAAATAAAAGTGGTGTCAGCAAGAAACTCAGTCTTCAGCCTCCCTCCACAGTGGGGTTTTTCTTCAAAAAGTTCAAAAATAGACAAGTTGCGATTGAAAACAGTCGGCACAGAGGCAGGTCACATAACTGTGGGTGGAAAAAGAAGGTGGGAAACAGCAGCAGGAATGGCTTCAGGGATCAACCAGAATAACCGTTTATTTGGAGAAAGAATTCCAGCCAGACTGTACTAAAGATACCACAGATGGACTGATGGAATCATGAACTCTGAAGTCTTAATGTGGATCTTTGAGCAGGATAATGATCCGACGTATACCAGCTGCCTGTTGAAACGTTATTTTGCTCAGGATAAAATCTTTGAATCTTAGAATGGCCCTGAACTACATCTCATAGCCACATATGGGAATCCAGGGAGAACAAATTTCAGCATGCCGATGATTTTTTTTTTTAGTTGTGGATAAACTAAAAGGTTGAGTCTATTCCCAGATGTTGTAAAGGAGCTCTGCAAGCTAGAACTAAATACTAAAACACTGGAACTGTCAAACTAAGTGAAGCCACTTTTTCCCTACATTTGGAACTGGAATTCTGTTGTTTTGTCATTTTAGAGAAATTTGTCTTTGACGTATATTTTGCATGACTTAACAGTAGTGTCTTTCGCAATGAAGTGCGAGTAAGTGTCCAAATACTGCAGCTGTCTGTATTTGGACCTTTTAGAGCTGGACTCTGTTTGTGATCAGCTTAAGTTTGAGGTGAAACTCGGAGCCTGGCTGTCTCCAAAGACGCCTCTACTCTTTGTTTTGGTTTTAGTTTGAGTTAAATTTTGGAGCTATTTCTTGATTAACTTTGTGTAGCATCTCTAACCTTTTTGTGAGAGAACCACAGCTCTGATCAGGTCCCAGCCACTCCTTTTCCCAGCCAGTGACACACTCCTGTCTCTCAGTCTGCTGTATAACGCCTCCTGGGAAAAATCACACTCCAAGCGGGCCAAGAAAACACACATAGTCATACAGCCACAAAACAACAGTACCACATGAGAGGGTAGTCAAACACCTATAGGGCAAACAGAGCCAAAACTTGTAGGAACAAGGCATGTTTGCCTGTTTCATCCTGTTGCAGAAAGGTGGCTGCACTCCTAGAAAGGTTGAGAACCGTTATCATAACTTACTGGATATCTACTGACACCATCTCCTGTGCGACAGGGGTTGTCCTGGTCTTTAGTCTTGCTAGTTTGCTTGGTTTGTTTGACAAGAAACACAACATGCTCCTTCTTCCCAGTCCGCTCACTTTCTTCAGATTGGTTGAGCACCTCCATGCTCACTTTGCTATCAAAAAACTCTCTGGCGACTGCCTCCATGATACCTGCAGCATGATGGGAAGATGGGAGACAAAGAAAATGAAGTTAGTGGGATGCCAGTGTGTGGTCAAGTGAACATGCACATTCAGATTCTTCCAGATCCTTTTCAAGTTTTGAGGAGTTTGATGTAATGTTTACAGACAAAATTGCTTGTCATAGTAGAAGGCTTGTATGCAGGTTTTCTGCTGATTGAAAATGACCAATTCTGAAATGATGCACTTGATTAAAAGTATGAAATAATCTTTAAGTGACATTTAATAGACAATTAGGGAAAAATCAAATGGAAAAAGAAAAAAAATTGCAATCAAGTTTCCAAAGAAGAAAAAGGTGAAAACTATGACCTGGTCCAGCATGTCGCCTGACCTGAATCCAACAGAACACCTTTGGGATATTTTAAGGAAAAGGCAGATATCTGCCTTTGAAGAATGGCAGAACAGTAGAAGAGTAATACTTCAGCAAGATAATGATCTAGAGCACACTGCAAAAATCAACCAAGAGTCTGTCAGGAAGAAAAAAGATGATTTATTACACTAACATGTACTGATAAAAGGATATTTACACATAAGGGCTTGTGCCTTTTACCTTTTAAAATTGTTGTTCATCATATTATACCATTCTGATGAGTCCATATTTGCAACTTAATAGTTAAAGTCAAAGATTAAAAAAGAATCACTGGAAGTCAATCAGTGTGGTTGCTTCTACCAGGTACAATGTGGTACAGGCCCTTCCGGTCAGAGTAGTAGTGAAGCAGCATCCTCCCATCCTCGGTCATCTCCACTCGAAAAGATGGTGCATTCATTTCCTTCAAAACAGGATGTATGATTCAGATCCAGCTCAAATAAAAAAAAGCACAATACAAACAATAAGAAAAAGCTTTTTACATTTTTTTTGCAAAAACTATAAATTGCTGCTGCTGGTCGAAAACAGATGCTGAACTGAAATAGTTTGCTGAGATAAGACAAAATGCGTAACTTCATCCCCATTATCATACATTATTTTTCAAGTAAGCATCAACTGACACCTGAGTGCACATTTTATTTTCAGCTATGAACATGTAGATTTAATATTTTCATGTATACTCTCTTCCTCACAAACAGTCCAAAATCATGTTGAGGTTAATTGGTGATTCTAAATCGTCCGTAGGTGTGAATGTGAGTGTGCTTGGTTGTCTGTCTCTAAGTGTAGCCCTGTGACAGACTGGTGACCTGTCCAGGGTGTCCTCTGCCTTCGCCTTAAGTCAGCTGGGATAGACTCCAGCCCCCCCGCAACCCTAGTGAGGATTAAGTGGTGTATAGATAATGGATGGATGGATGGATGGATGGATGGATGGATGGATGGGTACTCTGCGCAGCTTAAGCTATGCAGTTTGCAGGTGTATCAACAATCATGATATCAATGAATACAATCGCATACCTGATAGGAGAGTGCCAGGTAACTATGGAGAGCGTCCAGGTTTCCAATGAATTCAACGAGATTCCCTCCCAGTGTCCTAAGCATGGTGTCATAGCCGGCTTGCTTGCAGAAATTAAAAAAATGTTCTCCAAAAAGCTTAAGAAATGCATCAGCAGAGATACCTGAAACATCAGAACACACAGAGAAGAAAACTCCCACATAGCATTTGATAATATCTGCATTAAATACATAACTTTCAAAGCCTGGCCTCCTCTGTCCACTTGTTTGTCTTTTCACAGCACTAGCAGCAAGCAAGTAGTCCATTACAGCCACGCAGTCAAGAAAATCTGACCACTGGGAAGGTCTTAGAATGCATTCCTGACTAAACACATCTTTGACAGATTTTGTTTGTTTATGTCTCAGACTCTACGAGATCTCACTTAATCAAGCAGCCAGACCTCCCGGTCCACACCTGTTTGTCTTTTTACAGCACTTGCGGTAAGCAAATATTCAATTAGAGCACATTCCCAAAAGTATGTGCGGTCGAGATAATCAGACCTTGGGGAAGACCTCAGTAGCATGTTGACATTCTCTGAAAAAACAATTCTTGTTATGTTTAATAGGGACCCACCGCTCTGGGACTCAGTGCTCTATAATCTACTGATATGCCTGCAAATATGATCAACACATGTATAAATAAATGATTTGCTGCTGTTGTGGAAACTATTCACCCTTTACACAGGTGAACTGCACCGTGATAGGCCAGCTTTTTCAGTGCTGCCATTATTATTATGAGAGAAATAAAATTACAGATAAAACTATGTATTAATGTAACACTGTCTTACATATTACTGCAGGAAAAAAAGAAATCATTGAATTTCAGGGACATTTTTAACACCTTCAGGAAGGTCTGATTTGTGTTACTATGGCTCATTCTCTACCTCCTGATTGCTGCTGCATCTGTGTTAGAAGTGCTTTTTAGTTGATCTGATCTACCTGCATCCTTTTCTCATCTTTAGGAAGTCACACAGCAATGCTTTTCAGTTCCTCTGCCAATTCTTTTCCCTGATGCAGCCACGCAGAGAGATAGTCCATGGGGCCAAAACTGACTGAGAAGATTCTGCTGCTCATTTTATAATCATGTTTATGCAGTTAGGCTGATTGCAAATCACAGGTGTAATAATGGAGCTTCTGCAAAAACAAGCAGAAGTTTGATCTCTTACCCAGCAGTGAACAGGCCTCCTGCACCAGGCTGACTGTGAGAACATCATCATAAACCGTGTACGTCATGAAGGTGTCCTGGACTCCTGGTAGAGAACTTTACAAAAAAGAACGATCTTTATGAAATTTCTGTTGCTGTCGACATCACTGTAATCATAACATTTAACCACAGTGGCATTGCAATGAATAACCTCAGTTTGTTCCAGGTCTCCTGACCAAATCTCTCTATGACAAGAGACTTGAGGCAGCTGTTGATGAACCCATACTGCAGAAGAACACAAACAGTTTATCTGGTCAGCTCGTTAGTTCAGTTCAATGAGCATATAGACACACATGGCCTTCAATGAATGGTCTTGAGGGAATTTAGATCCTTTACTAACCCTCACATAAAGTTAAACAAAATGCATTACAAAAGCTTTACAACTTGCGGACAGTCAAAATTGAATAATGCTACAATAATTATGAACCATATCAAACATTACAGCTACAATCAAAACATTAACATGCATTCACTCTCTAAATACCAAATAGTTTCTTAGGTCTGAAAAATGTAAATTGTAAAATCTTTGCAAAATAAATAATCATCTATCCACCGCTTAATCCTCACTAGGATCGCGGGGGGGCTGGAGCCTATCCCAGCTGACTCAGGGCAAAGGCAGGGGACACCCTGGACAAGTCGCCACTTAGAGACAGACAACCAAGCACATTCAAGCATATCTCCACCGGGATGCGAACCAGCGACCTTCTTGCTGCGAGGCAACAGTGCTAACCACCACTCCACCTTGCAGCCCAATAAATAATCAGCAAAATTCATTGTATGATTTATAGCATTGCAACATCGTTATACTCTCTTAGAATTAGAATAACCTCAAAGAACTGCAATACTTCAACGTGTATATAAGATAATTTTTGGGAAAACTGGGATTTTTTTGTCAGATTTGTGTGCAAGTCACTCTTGACAGCAACTGATGATTATTTGTACTCATTAAAACTCACTTGTTCAGTGTTTATCCCCCTCAGATTTAACTTGTTGAAACAGACCTCCGACAGCAAATCAATGATCGACCGTTAGCTCACTGCGGCTATTTGAAAAACCGCCCACAAAGAATATTCAAAAGCTCAAGTAAACTTTTTGAACTTGACCTTTTGCTCGCCTACATTATGTGAAAGCTGTTTGTGCACAAAACACATAAGCTGCCAGTGACACCTGCAGCTCCACAGAAAAAAAGTCAGAGTGCGACATTTAAATGCACATAGATAAGACTGAAACAGTGAAATCAGTGTTGCAGCTCCAGTATTATTAGTTTTGCAAACCACCAGATGTCACTGTGCTGCTGAGTTTGAGCTTCATCAGGATTCATCCGTCCATCACTAGTTCTTCTTCTTTTACCCACAGATGTAATGACGTGCCTCGGCCACTGACTCACACAGAGATGTGACATTTTCCTCTTTTTCAGGCTTAAGCTGAATCTGAATCAGCCTTTTGCTCAGAAAAGGCTGGATAGGAGATGACTTCAGAAAACTGTTTCATGCATGAATTATCAGAAAACTGAGTGATTGTTCAAGTGTTTTAGTTCTTCCAAAAAGACATGTCCAATTGGATTTTTAATATTATTTCCAGTTACACCCGACAAGCCACTATGTTCACTGTGCATCAAAGGTTAAATGCTCTTTAAGGCAAAATAGTACAGGTAAATAGGGTAGAAACTTTAATAACTTAAATTAGGATGATATTTTTTGTATTCCAGGTTTTCTGAAAGCTTCATGGTTAAGTATGCAAATGTAGGATTATCTCATTTAAAATGTACAAATTTGAATGAATTTCCAGAACTGAAATCTGATAAACTCAGGTTCAAAATCATGCTTCCATACAAACTGTCATTCAGGCCCTTGTAATGCTCCAATGATGACTGGATTACAGAATTCACCAATCAGGGATATGAGGGTATAGTCCCACACAGAAAAGAGGTTACAGACATTTATCCAATTAGTGGCAAAGTGCTGACTAATGGCCGTGAAACCACGTCGCCCAGTAATGCCTGCTGGTCAAAGTGACCTTGATAATGTTGGTGAAACCTGGAAAAGAGGAGCTCATTTTATAATACAGACAGGGTGACAGAACCGATCATTAGAAACTAAGTACAAAGAGAGAGAACAAAGCAAAAACCTCCTGTTTCTTCAAATTCAGAGCCAGTAAGACTGCAGAAGTATGCTGCATCAGAGCTGTCCTCAGGGCAAGAAATGAAAAGGATGGAGGGCATCAACTACAAATAGTGAAACCAGACCAGAGCCAGAGGACAAGAAACAGCAGCACATTGTGATTAGGATAAGAAAAACAGCACTGAAATACTGTTGCAGCAGTTCTAGTGACCTCATGGTTCTCAGCTAATGTTGAATGGTGGGATGCAGCCGACTACAAAATAGAGACACCCCAGGGCTGCAACACATGCTTAGGACGATGCAAAGTCTTTCAAAATAACTCCACCAGACAAATCAGAATATTACACAGCTTAGAAGTTACACGCAAACAGAGTTGAAACAAACTGGAGTCAACTTTTCCTCTGCATGGTAGAGCTCAGTGAACAGGACACAAATGATAGATGCATAGATATCTCCTGGCTCACACTCTCTCAGATGCATGAACCAAAAATCGTGTCTCTACACAAGTTATGGACCAGAAGTTAAATGCAACCAACTGGCCTCGAAACATAGAATATATTTAATGAACAAAAACCCAACTGAAGTTACATGTTTGCAATTAAAATATTTAAATTGCGTATTATTGAATGATTCAGGAGCTCTGAATGTTTCCACACTGAGGAAGATAGGACACAAAACAACCTCAAAAATGGTACTGACCCAGAAATACTCCTTTTGACAGCGCTGTATGTGGGCAACACTCTACAAATACTTGAATTACTCTTGGAGATGTTATCTAACGAGAAAAAAAGATTGGGTAGGAAATTAGATCCAGCAGAAACAAGAGGTGACACCAGGCTGTACCAAAAGAACCTCTGTGAGCACTACAAGAGCTACACTGCAATAGCAAAAACACAAGGAAATAAGTAGTTTGTGATGGCAGACAGAGGGGGGAATGTTGGAAAAAGAAGGAACCTTCAGGGAATGTAGCTGGGATTGATATTTATGCTGTGTCAGCAATTCACAAAGAAGAAAATATTGTATTTTACAGGCAACTGCAGTCAGAGTTAAGTTGATTACTGTGGCAACACTATGCAAATACAGCATATTACTAGAAAGTCTATTTTTGTTTGTGAATCCAAAGTCAAATTGGGATGGATTTGTTTTTTTAAATTGGATCTGAGTTGGTGCAACATTCATAGAAGACAAAACAGAGGCTTGAAGCAATTAAAACATCACTGAACTGACAATTATCTTCACATATTACACACATAAAATGCTGTTTTTTTGTCTTTTTGCCATTCTGTTGTTTTTTCCTTTCCGAAATCTACTTCAAAAACAGTTTTTTTAATTTTTATTTGAAGTTTCGCACCTCATTTTTGACAGATGCTTCGGCGATGTTGTTAACCTGATATTCATGCCAATAAAAACATGTTTAATTGAACTGAACTGAAACTCAAAACTGCAAAAGTCTCATATTGAATCCCTGCAGACTGTAAATATTTCTATTATTTACTCTCTTAATTCTTTGGGCTGCTACTTTTTTTTTTTTTTTTTACTGAAATTTTCTACTTGTCAGTGTTTCACCAAAAACACTAGGTCAAATTCCTCGTACAGGAAAACCCACTTCTCAACAAAACTGACTCTGAAAAAGTGAGACATACTCACCATCTCTGCGTTAGATGCTCTCCCACTAAATTCTAATGATGCAAATGCAGAACAGACTTTATACCAAGCTGCCTTTCTCTCTCTCTCAGTGTCTCTTGGGGTAAGAAAATCCCTTGGAGAGGAAAAATGTGAAGAAACCTCAGGGAGAGCAGGGATCCTTCTTCCAGGATGGACAGACATTCAGTGTTGAGTACAGGAAGGCAACATAGCAGATTTACAGTATAAACAGTGAAACGGACAAAACTCTAGAAGTTTATTAGATTATTATGATCCATGAGGGTAAGAAGTAAATCCCAGGATGAAAAATGACAGACTACACGAGCATACTTTTAACAGGACAGCATGAACACACACAGGTGGAACAGAAGGACAGAATCCACTGCAGGATCAAGACTTAGATGACCCTGAATAAGGCACCAGCAGCCAGAGAAGAGGCCTCAGCAGAGCCACTGTGTGGACTGGACTTGAGGTGTTTTGCCCATTAACACTAGATGAGAAAATGTTATTTAGAGCAGCTTTCTGAGTATGTTTCACGAGATCTGAGAGTGTTTGATGTGGTTGGTATCTAGCAGCAAAGTTGGACAAAAGAGAGCCTGACACTTTTTTTTTTCCTTCTGAGCCTGTTGTCACTTCAGGAGGTCGGCCTGGGGCGGTCTGTGTGGAGATGCTGCACAGATTACAAATGGGTAAAGCACAATAAGTTTATTGAGCTGTTTGTGCTGTTGACACTCCGAAATATTCTAAATGAACAAAGCAATCCTGAGAGTCTCTAAGCTGGGTGATATGACATCCAACAGGCTTAACTGAGGTGTCACAAATGATACAGATCTGTATAATCTGATGGTGCCACGGCAATGCAATTTAAAAGTTTTCTTTCACCTTAGCTTGGCAAAACAAGCCACAAAGCTGCTACACTTTTACAGATGCAGGAGTTGGATCATGAAGGTAAATGTTGAGATTAGTGGGCTTCAATAATTTCACATTAAAATTATACATCACAGGCACCCACTTGGGAGAACATTCTTTGATTAGATGAGACCAATTTGTACAGCTCAGATGGGTTCCAGCATGTTTGGCGTGACCCTGGTCAGGACTACAACAGTGAAGTCCTGACAGTGAAGCACACTGTGGATACACCAAAATACTAGCTGGCGAGATCACCACGTAACTGCGCAAACACAGAACCCAGCTGAAGCGTAAGAGAATAGTTTTGCTGGTGTTCGCTCAGAAATCAACATCACACAAGACAAAGACAAGTCCAGAGATCACATTCAACATCATCACTGGTACCAAGAAAGACAATGTGACTTTCTCTACTATATAACATAAATATACTCTTTATTTCTGTTTACATAATTTTAGAAGGCTAAACTTTACCAGCCTTGTAGAAGGAACATCTTGTCAGAAGGCAGGCCACGAATTCAATATCAAGACCAATGGAAACAAAACACTTTCATTTACAGATAAAACTCTTCACTGAACAGACCAACTCAGCTCTGCTTTGCTGTGACCAACAACCAATGGATCGCAGAGAAACCTGGGTCTGTTCTGAGATTAGAATAAAGTATTGGTCAGCTAATACTTGTCAGGCTAAAATGCTACTATACCAAACATCGCTCATATTTACATACATACATACATACATACATACATACATACATACATACATACATACATACATACATACATACAGTACATGCATACATTATCCACTCTGAATGCAATGAATCTTCACCAATCCTAAGCACCTGGCAAAAACAGATTAGCTACCCTGCCATAAACTTAACTAAGAAATGTGATATTTGTGGGCCTAAAATTGGTCACAAGTGGCTTTGATACAAACGTACTGTGAAGTCTCACTGTCATGTGCCTACAGTATTTGTTCTCGGTGTGTAAGAGTGGAAATGACGGACGGGTTATTTGACAGGATACTAAAAAAGCTGTGATCAAGAAGTTGAAGCATGTAGAAAAGACCGTTTTCAAGGCAGATATTTTGACCCCTTGCAGTTGAGGAGGCAAAGACGGAATCACCAGTGGCTCAGTTCAGTGCAACACTACGGCCAGGGTCCACAAGGATCCATGTGATGCGAGTTTCGTCGTCTCCGCAAGTGGGCAAGAACCTGTGTGCAACCTAAAACTTGTGTCTGTGAGAACACCACGCAGGGACTACGCTGCAAGGGCGACAGTGTGCATGCATGGAAGTAGACCCCTGCGGACTAGAGAAGCAGTAAAACAAGTCTGCATTCAGTCTGTCAACACTACAGTAGAATCAAGGCTTAAGTAATGAGGTTGAAGTAGCACAAACACAAGCAGGACCTTCCCTAAACCTTGATTATACTCCCTTGTAGACGTACACATGGACAGCTGTGGCCTAGTTGTTGCTATTGTGCTGCTTTGCCAGTCTGCTGGAGTCCACTTGGAGGACTCCCTTCCATGTGCAGTAGGTTGTCTACACAACGTGCACTTTACTACCCTTGTTGTGCAGTTGCCACATGGAGTCCACTAATTCTGGGCTACACAGGCTCTTAACGACGAAATGTATGCCATATAGACTCTTGTGGACCTTCACACACTTGCGGTTCTGTGAAGTAGAACAGCCATCATTACTACACCTGTGCTCTCCCGACTGTGACAAATCAAAATGTCCGTTGAGAAAAAAAATCCTGCCTGCCAGCAACATGTCTATGTGGAGAAAAGGGGCCCAGTAGAAGCAGCAGTGAACACAGGGCCAGTGTAGAGTCCTGGTCCATCGACAGGAACCTTGAAAGAAAATAAAATACGTTATATGTTGAATTTTATGACATAATTTTTTTACATGGCTACTTCTCACATCTACTTCTTCTCATTGTTCTGTTTCCTTTGAGGTGCTGGACTTTATATTACAGTGAAAAATGAGCCCACAGTGAGAAAAAATATGACAGGAACAAAAAACAAAAAACAGGAAAACCTCATCCAGAATAGTAATTTGGTTAAACTGGGCACCCCAACCTCCAATTATATATTGCTAAAGTTTTCTTTTCGTGGAAGGAGACTGTAGACAAGGGTGTGTATTAGTAGCTAGAGGGTTTATTCTGTGGAAACATAATTCAGTTGTTTCAGGACCTATCATAACAATATGGGCTGAATTTAAACCAAACATGAAGATATTTTCTAATTTGTTACGCCCTGAAGGGAGTGTTTGGGTCAGGTCCCACAATTAAAAACTTAACTCAAAACTATCTAATCTCGATCTAATGTGGAAGTTTCTATTTAATGGTGAGGTTTAGGGGCTCTTAAATGTGTTTGGGAAAGCAAATTAAGACAACATTGAGGGAGTGGAAATACACTCACAATGTATACAGTGTAATTTCTGTTTGAAAGCATGTGAATGTTTTGGTATTTCCTTTTGGAAATAATGATGTCAAATTAGCCTTTAGGGTCTATTTGCTGAACTGCATTATGCTGTTAAAGCAGGAATAATTCTCATCATATATACCTCTCCCAGAGCCTGCAGGGCAACTGTAGCTGCCATGGCCTTGGCGTGCTTCTTATTGGGACTCGCTGTCTGAGGCTGGTAGTCGACACCATTCACTGTGACCTGGAAACAACACGACGTATGGATGAGTGTTCAGTGTAAGCAAACCTCAAGCATATACCTAAAAAAAAAACCATTTTAGCTGTTTTGAAAACTGTGCCAAGTTCCCAATTACAAAATCATTCAGTCTAACTTCATTTATGTGCTCATCCACCATTTACTTTCTACCTGCTTGCTCTAAAACGTCTCAACCACGCGCAAAGCAGCCAAATGTTCTGCTGTTGGCTGCAGGAGTGAACACAAAAGTCTTCATGCACTCACTTGGGAGCAGGAAGTAGGCAAGATTGTGCTCATTTTTTAGCAAGATGAGTGGTAATCTAGTTCTACATAGCACCTGGATGAAAATCTTGTGGGGGCAAGAGGAGCTTTTGTTTCACTCCTTAAAGCTTTGGAGACATACAACACACAATAAAAATGGATACTGGATCGTTAAAGCAGCTGACTTTCTGTTCATAATGTCTATTTAATACACATTCATGTCCCCTTCAGAGTGAAACGTAATAACTAAGGTGAATGAGGCTTTAGCACCACCATCAGCTCAGTGCCCAACACACAGGTGTATGAATATTGCTGGCAGTGTTAGCAGGCTAACATAAATCGAGAAGAACATGTTAAATTACATATGTGCTTCATGTTGTCTTTGTGGATGCATTACCATATTGATGTTCGCGCTACTTTAAAGCAATGCGGTGTCTTAGTGCGGACTGTCAGAGAAGCTAGTAAAACTGTAGACTTCATCTTGTCAGAGGCAGAAAGCAAGTGAAAACAAATTCAAGCTTAAGAGAACATTTAAACTTGTAAAACATGTAAAAAAAAGGGTAAAGATTGACACACAGAATAAAATAGTCCCACCTTGAAAAGAAAATTCTTGCGGTGGTCGGGACCACTGTGATGAACCATGACGAAGTCTGGCTGCATTATCCGTCTCTTGTTACACAACTCAATGAGAGCAGATACCGGGTGCTTCCCTGCGCACAGATAAAAGGGCATAATAAGATGAAAGAGGCAAACAAACAATCCTCAGAGGCAGGGATAATCTGCCGAAGTTGAATTGATATAACGTGTTGAATATTCATACATTTTCACATTCACTTTGCCACCCAGCTCTTCACGGTGTTTAAGAAATGCTTTCATCAGAAAAGTACAATCTGTATATTTTTGATGTTGGTGCAGGAGAAGGCTGCATCTTTTTTTTGCTGTTCAAGGTGAGTCTTTTGCTACAAATGTTATCTGGGTCTGTTTCCAAAATATGAGAGCCGAGGAGTCTTAAAACGCATAAATAACGGTTAGCATGAGCTCACATCTGTGGATCAGTTATGGAAGGATTTGTACAAATTATTTCAGATATTTAGATTGACTTTGCTAATTTGTGATTTTACGAGGATCGACAGAAGTTACTATGAAGTTGAAGTTTCCTTCATTTCGCAAGATGTGTTGCAAAGAGACTAAACTCTCTAGGACCCTCTGGTTTTTGATTTACGAGTGCAGTTATATGTGCTACATTTTTTTAAAACGTTTTTTCATTATAAGCGCTTCCTACTTCCATCAGTCACAACCAAACTGTTGGTGCTTACGTGGAAACCACAATAAATCCTCGCCAGTGAATCTCAGGAAAACTCTTGTTGTTATTTATGAGAACTGCTCTGAGCTTGAGGACGAATGTCTCGCAATCATGTGAGCATGTGCACCAAAGTGGCTGACAGTCTACAGAAAAATTGATTTATAGGGGGCCTGTGTAAAATAGGGGGCAAAATGTAAAGGTACAAAGTGCCGGGCTGAAGGTGAACAGCATCATAATTTCTACAGGACAATATTCAGGTGTATTTTCATGCTGTGTATCTGTTACCCATTAGATCCTTGGTTACCACCAGCCCTCCTGTTTGCTTCTGTGGCTTCTCTCCTTCAGCAACTAGACCTGAAATAAAAAAAAATCTTCATTAGCATCACCCCTACCATTACTGCCATAATTTGAATCATTTGAACAGCACCCTCTCCCTAAAGACTAAAGGAATTCAGTGTGACAGTGTGATACTGATTGATTATTATGAACCGTTATTTGCAAAGTGTTAGCTGTTCAATTTTGTGTTTTCTTGTTAGACTTTGTAGGCGAGATGTTAAAGTGGTCCTGGGTTTAATGAAGAGAAATCGACAATGACAGTGACCTCCGCCATTTTTATTTAATTCTTGCATCTGCACCAATGTCCCAAGAGCCAAGGGGGAAGGCCTAGATCAACTATGATGACAGGGATAGACTGATGTGCAGGTGGTTCACAGTGTGACTAGTCGACATGAAGGGCTACGTATCTGTTCCTTCCCTTGAGACCCCTCCACCATCATCTCCTTATAAAGCATGTTGTCAGGATTCATAATAAAATCTGTATCAGCAGGCAGCGGGTTCAGTTCTCTGCAGCCCCAGACCTTTGCGGTCGACCTTGAAGTCAATAACGATCGGTTCCACGGTGCCCTCGCGGTTCCTCCCAAGGCCCTCTCCTGTCTTCCAGCCCATCTTTCTCATCAGGAACTCCCCGACACCGCCCGATACTGGAGCTGCCCTGAGGAACTGGTCCTAATCAAGACCCAAACAGACACAGTGAGATATTAATGAGGAAGGAAATACATTCGACGTTAGACCTCAAGGATGCGTACAGTGTGTTTTTGTGAGTAACACTGAATATAAACTGAATTTGTGTCTGAGAAAACCCCACAGGTAACCGTTTATTTTGAAGAGCAAGCAGTTAAGTTATATTCAGTTTAGGATTTAGTTTAGGCTGCTGGGGATTGAACACACATTACTGCAATAGAGCGTGGCTGCTAATGCTAGCGCTAGCAGCCGAGGAGCCCAGAATTATTATTATTTTTATTCTATTTTGGGATAGTAATGTTGTCTTTTGAAATGGAGAAAAGGGAAGGGCCAAAAATTAGTCAATCAAGCTATGGCATTATCATCGGATAATTCTTGACCATCTTTCAAGCCCTGAGAAGTCAATTAAGGCCCAACAATTTAATGAAATAGAGGACATGCTGCAATTTCTTTGACCTTTTTTTTTCACTTTTTCAGGTAAAGAAATAAAAAGCTACATTGCATAAACAAGTGAAGAAAGACTGATGGTTAATTTGTGTTCCTGAAATGCTGTAATGCTGAGCCTGTGTCTCCCCCTTGTGGCCGTGGCAGGAATTACACAAACACTGTCCACACGTGTTTATGCCTCGATGTTGGTTGTGGGTTTTTCCCACCACACTCCTCATTGCTGGAGCCTACTGTGTCTCTGTTGCTATGGTTGCTCCTCTCTTAATTGTTGGCTGATGTAAAATGCCTTGCTACTGGAGCAAAACTCTAATACGCTGCAAAACACTGAGAGATTTAGCAGCCACTGACAGGCTTTGTGTGAAGTTGAAGGTTCATTTACATGTCAAAGTCCTGCACTCTGGCTTTGATGTTGCTTTTCTTTATATTTTGTGTGTCATATTCATCATTCAATTGTTGTTTTTTTTCTTTTCCTCTTTCTTCATTTCTGTCCATGTGCCCCTCTCTGTTGGTGTGTATTATCAATCAACACCTAAAAAAATTAACAAAACACTAATGGAAATGTATGGCAGCTCTGTCTGTACAAACGAGTGGCATTAGCAGTGACAAGTACAGCACTGCACAGGGAGCAAAACTAATAATATGAATAACAATAAATAACAAAGCATTCCAGGTCATTAAAAGGTGTAGAGTTGTCTGCATCTTTATAGTACACATGTTCATGGTCTTTTTCGCAGCATCTGTCGCAGTGATTTCATGTGTCTCACCTTCTTCAGCCATGCTTGAGGTCCACTGGTTGACAGCTCCTCAGAACTGAGGACCTGCGCCCCAGTCGAACCAGTGAAGAGACCAGGAACGGTGTTGGACTGAGCCCACGCATCGACCTATCATGAAACATTTCCATGACAGTGTGTCGCATTATTGTCATAATTAGTCAGCAGTAGTTCACAAGTCAACAGATCCTCTTGTTTGAAAGCAGCATGTGAAGCAATAAGACAGAAAAATGAAAAATGAGCAGCTGTGTGGCCTGTAAGTGTTCCAGCTTTACATGAACCTCATCGCAATTTAACGAAAATAAAAAAATTAGTTTAAGTTGAAATCTATTCATGAAAAAAGCTGACCTAGCTGTCATTTTAGGTTAACATTTTAAAGCCTGTATAACATTATGTTCTTTTGTGTAATTTCAAATGAAACTACAACATTTTAAAATATATTATTATATGAAATACATACAATATTTTAGTGGTAGTAGTTTAAACCCTGCTAGTTCTTTGACCTACATTTACTATGACAACCAGTTTTACATGTCTCTCTCATGATAGCAACTTAATGTATGTTTATTTTACTATTCTGTTTAATAGTCACAATGCATAAAAATAAAAACATTGACATATTACATGGTATTGCAGGAATGTCACAGTAAGAAGAGAATGCCACTTTAAAAAAATATTTTGAATTAGCCTCACCTTGACGAGCTACAACATTCATCGTGGTCAGTAGTCTATTCACCCTCTGAACCTGAAATCGCTAAACTGCTAAAATTACAGCATCTATCAAAGCCAGAAATTGTAAAAACAAAAAGAATCGTCCAGTTTTCTACTCTCTGTCTGTCCTTTAACTAAGCACGTGCAACTTTCGGTTCCATCGGGTAAATTAACCAAATTTCAGTTTTGACAGGAGCAAAAATCGTCCAGAAACGGATCGGAGTTTAGAGGGGTAATATTATATATATTAGTTTAGCATTCACAAGAGCCACTATTTGTTATTAAGTACTTTCACAAATAATATATAAGTGTACTTCAGTGATATGTTTGATGTACACTTTTAATGGAGTTTCTCCACAGCGTTTTTTGATACTTTTACTAGAGCAAATGATCTGAATAGTGTCTTCATCATTGCTGCATCGTGACTATATACCCTGAAAACTATGACATTCCCAGCTTGAACTGTGCGTTACAGTCGTCCTCGAATGTATTCATACCCTCCCAATAAAGAAGGGGAAAAAAAGCTGTCACTGAAATAAGTTGAAATTGAAAAAAGTAATAATAAATAAAAATGTAATGAACATCATGACATTGCTTTTGAATTGTGGTTCAACAGAAATATAAAAAAAACACACACACAAGCAAACAAGCATGATGGAACCCTTAAACTAATATTGTGTTGAACAAACCTTTAAACCAGTCACTGCCATCAAGTGTTTTCTGTAACTCTCAATCAGACTTCTGCACCTGTTGACAGGCATTATGATTTCACTGCTCATCAGCAAAGTGCTCTAATTTGTCCAAGACAGATTTTTTTTTTTAATTATTCTTTTCAACCACAATTCAAAAGCAATGCTTATTTCACTAAATTATAATTTAGCAATTTTTTATTTATTATTACTTTTTACAGTTCCTAGTTATTTGAGTGACTATTGTGAGTTTTGCCTTTTCTTTAATGGAAGGGTCTGAATACATTTGAGGATGACTGTATGTGTTTGTGTTATGTGCTGATGAGCTTAGCACACTGTGAAAAACATAGCTCTTCCAAACATCAGGCTATCATCTGGCCAATAATCTTGAGCGTCTTACCTGTTCTTGTGCCCGGCTGAGCATGCAGATGGCACTGATGTCATAGGGGTTCTCGGCCAATCGCCTCTGAGCTTTGATCCTCTCAGTCACAGCCTGAGTGATATCTACCGGCTGCAGAGACAGTGCAGAAGAGACAGCGTAATCTGAACATTTCAACTTTGAAAGCTGCAAAGCAAAGAGCCTCAGTAGTACATGAGCTTCTGTACATTCAGGGTCAAACTCAGAAAAGTTCACAAAATTAGGAAAGCCGGGACAACACTCTTTTGTCAGTGATGTACAGTAAACTACACCTGGTTTATATCATTGAAAAGTTTAAACATCAGAAATCCTGTCCACTGTATACACATTTTTTTGATTTTACATTTAAAGTTAACAACCAAAGGCAACGTTCTTTAATTTATTTTATATTTTATGTCTGCCTTTGTTTCTGACAGATCACTTGTGTCATATGCTAAATGTTTTTTTTGTGTTGCCTCCTACTAAAATAAAGCATGTTCTATTAGATTCAGATCAGGGGGATTACCTGGTGTGGTCCATAGACTGCATAAAAGATGGACGTAGCTACCGTGACGTCACCTGTTGGTTTCTGCACTGAGAAAATGAAGCCAGGGTTTTGCTACTTCCTGGTTGACATCTTGGATTTTTGGAGCCAGTGACGCAAAAATCGTTGGAGGGGGGCGGAGCCATAGGAGCAGCGATTGGTCAGACGGATTGAGAGGCGGGCCCTCTCTATCCGCCCACATTTACCGCCTTCTGCTCGCTTCATCTATATGGTCGCTGCCGACTGTCAATCAAGCCAGCCACGCCCCTTGCCCCGCAAAATGTTGAAGATTTTTTAAAAATTCAGTATTGATTTATTTTCAGATGGGCCACCTGACCTCTGGACTTGACCATGAAAACTAATTTTAAAAAAATCCTGAGCTGTAGGAATGCGGTATTTTGTGATCTGTGATCACTTCTTTTCCAATTCATTTCTATGGGAGCCAGGGCTTTTTGGAGCCAGGACTAGCGGACGTAGTGATATTGCAGGTTTTTGACACTTCCGGGTTGGCTTCATTTTTCAGGGCTGGTTGCTACGTCCATCTTTTATACAGTCTATGGTGTGGTCACAGTTTTCACTTCTTTTATTATTTAAAAACTCCTGTTTACTGTTTACTTGATGTTTTTCTCTTCAGTGTGACTGTCTATCAGGCCCTAGATTCCACAGCACATTAGTGGCCAAACATATTTTGCTATAGTTTTAGGATCAGGAGTAAAATAAGCTCATCGACTATCTAAACCAAAAATCAAACCATTTTACAGCTCTGACATCGAAAACAATTTTTAAAAACACACAACTTTAACAGCCCAGTTCTCACCTGTACTAGTGGGTCAGGGAAGACTTTGTCACTGTCCGTGCTAAACGCAGGCTGTTCTGCAGCTTCCGGTTGCCCGACTCCTTCTGCCGTGTCTCCTGATGAGGTGGCCGTCGTCATGGGAACGCTTGTCACGGCCTTTCTGGAGGAAACTGCAGCTTTGTCTGTTGTTTTGTCAATTGGAACCCATTCTCCATAGGCACCCAGTCCTTCTCCCTCCTAGAGAGAGGAACACAGAACATCAGTATGGTAAAAGGGCTCCTCAAGACATGTTTAAAGAAATTGGGAAAAAAAAACAAACTCTCATTTACTGTCTGGTGAGACATTTATCTCCATTATTGGAAAAACTGTTCATTTTGATTCCTTTTTTTTTTTTTTTAATCATTTGTGGGGATGAATCCTTTGGTTACATGTAGTGTCCACTCAGAGTACTGCACTGTAAATATTTGACCAAAGCAGGAGTATGTTTGCTTAGGTTAACATTTGTCAGCTGTCTGATTTTTTTATTATTACTATTTTTTTATATATATATTTTGGGCTTTTTGGCTTCATTAGATAGGACAGAGAGAGAGACAGGAAAGTGGGGGGAGAAGAATGGGGGAAGGACCTGCAGCAAAGGGTCACGAGCGGGAGTCGAACCCATGACCGCTGCGTTGGGGACTGGAGCCCCTATACATGGGACGCCAGCTCAACCAGGTGAGCTACAGCGGCGCCCCAGCTGTCTGATTTTTAAACTAAACTTTGAAATAGAGTTATAAAATCCATATCTCCTGCACTTCGATTCCGACCTTCTTACGATGTTGTGATCCTGAAGACACAGGAAACTCCTTGGCCATTCCTGCATCACTACGCACTGCTGGACGAACAGTCGTATTCTGAAAAGACAAAAAGAACACTGAGCCCTCTGAGGACATACGACCTATGTACTGCTTTACCATACTGCAGCATTTACATAACCTACTGTCTCTTCTAGGCAGGAGTTACTACATATTCCCACATCATTTACAACATTAGAAACTTCCTTTTTATAGTCAACTCATTTAAGACAAAGTGTTACGTTGATGCTGAAGCTGATGACTTTTGGTTCTCGAAGAGCAGATCCTCCAAAGGGCTTCCCATCATCCTCTTCATCTGAAACATGAGGCAGCGCCACAGGCAGCTCTCCTGTACTGTCCACAATCATCTTGCATTTCTACAAACACACACACAGACAGTACATCACTAGTCTGTGTAGGTTCTCAGTCATCCTGGTGCTGGTAATCTTATGAGTTTTAGTAAAAAAAACAGCAACTGGACTTTAATTTTAGGTTCTTGGAAACGTTTCTCCTCTTATCCACGAGATTTCTTCAGTTCTAGCTGACTGCTGAGGAGTCACAGGTATTTATTTTTAGCTGTTTTATTCTCAGGTTGGGTGTTTTTAGTTCTCTCTGATCTTTTAACATGCATTTCCTGCTCTTATCAGCATTTTTGTGCTTAAATCATGAAATGTTTACTTCTTCAGTGAGCAGAATTCTCGTCTTTGCTGTTCTTTTTTCTATTTTTAAAAACTACTACAGCAATAATGGTTAAAAATGACATGAAAACGCATCGTTTTTAATCAAACACTACATGTATTACCATTACAGAGTTAACTGAATAGTGGTCTGTTTTCTCTCCAGCATGCGTTATGCAATCTGTGCACCCTTACATCAGTAAACTCCTTAATGCTGATGCTGTTGGCCTGCTTTGCTACTTTCCTCTTCACTTCCTCCAGAGCAGCAATGCTGGCTTGTGCAGGGACAGGAGGCGGCTTGTTAGTAATGGAAGGCAGTGGGAGCAGAGAAGACAGAGTGCCCATGTTTGACAAGGCTGCCGTCACGGTGGCTATAAAGGAAACAAGACAGAAGCAAATGAAAAAAAAACAAGCATCTCAACTGTTTATCTCAGAACATCACCTACATAGTAACTTTAAATAAACTATTTAAACAATAAGCCCAAAGGTTTATCATTTGCAGGTAATGATGGAGTTTATGTGCGGTTAATGATCTTCTAATAAATTAAAGAAATACACTTTACTCAGAGTAGGACAAATTACAGCCTAAATGAGCATAAAGCTGAATCAACAGCTCCCTAAATCAGCTCCAAGTGAAACTGAACAACATAACTAATCCTGAGGATGAAAAGCCCAGTTGTTCCATGGATGGACAACACAGCCTGGGTAGCAACAGAAATCATACCAGCAGTCATACTGGCCATTGCAGCATTCATGGCCATAGTTGGCAGTGCCAGGGGAAGCACTGTGGACCTCAGGCTGGCAGGGATGGGCATTCCAGCTTTGGCACACATAGCAGCAGCATTGGCTTTGGCAATTTCTAGCAACTGCTCTTTATCTGAGGAAACACACAGAAGAGAAACATAAACATCTGGAGTATTTATGCAACCAGCTTATTTACAGGCACACAAACTACATAAAATGCAGTTCTGAAACAGAAACGGCAATGAACACTACAAACAAAAGTCAGATTTTATTTTTAAAAATCTGGAGAGCGTATGGATAATGTACCACATTTTTACTGGTGAACTGAAAGAGATGTGAGACGAAAGACAAACTCAAGAAAAAGAGATGTTTCTTTTCACTACCACAGTTCCAGTTATTCTTTGCATGTGGACGCCAGAATGCAAGTGACAAACAGAACAAGCAGCACAACAGTCAGTGTGCGACATTCACATGAGTGACGTAATAGTGTCTGACCCAGTTCGCTGATGCGCTGAGGGCTGTTGTTCGAACTGCCGTGTTTCCTGGAGGGGGATCTGTTTTTGCGGAGGATGAGTACGGGGGAGTGGCTCGGCTCACGTTTCCAGCGATCTCTCTGGCTGTACGTGACCCTCCTCCGACTCCGAGACACCGACCGTGACCGTGACCTCCACGACTTCCGGCCTCCCGACCTAAACACACAACATCCATTTTTATGTATTTGTCATGAAGCAACTGCTAAACCACATCTGGATATTAAACTCCCCCACTGATTGGCAGTTCTTTCTGTTACTGCTCCTATTTCACACTTTGTTTACCGTTGTTTCAAACTCTGGTACACAGTTATCTCACCTTGACAGAGTTGTTTACGAATGATGCTGATGATTGAGGAATCATCCACTCAGCATCCCTGCTTATGTCAAGGTGATGGAACATTACGCCTTGTCAGTGATTCTGTTTCAGCTCTGACCAAACTCGGAAAAAAAGTCTCTATATTTAAGATGAGAACACTGAAAGCTTCTGAAATAAGACTTATGATGACATGCTCACATGTTAAAAAGCAGAATAAAAAGGAGAGAAGCTGGGAGGGATTGATTATTACTAATTTCTGCAGCCTACATCCATTGAATCAGACTTATGCAACATACAATTAACTCTATTGTAGCTTTCAGATGTACGTAGTTGCATAAGAACAAAAACATGCCAATATAGCTAGACAGAAGTATAAACTAAAAATGCCTCAAAATCATACTTAACTACAGCGTTTGAGTCAGTAGACGCTGATAGTTTCCACCACTGATACTATGTAGGAAACGCCTGTTATTTATGTCAGCCAACTTCATTTCTCAGCTCCCTGCTCTGTCCACTGAGACTCATTTACATTATTATTATTATAATGAACTAAAGCACTCTACCTTGAGCGTGACCTCTTCTTCAGTGAAGGGCTCCTGGATCTGGATCCCCTCCTGTAGCTCCGACCAGGTGACCTGGATCTCTTATGCTTCTTTGAAGACTTTCTTTCTTTGTTTCTCTGTGGAGACTTGGACTGTTTTCTTTTCTTCTTTGCTGCTGCTTTAAGACTGGCGGCAGAAGACTTTGGGCAATCTGAAGGTTTACACTGAAGGAAGCTGGGCTCAGTGATGTGTTCAGGTTCAGTGGAGGTGGACTGGTTTAGCGTGGACTGGGATGTGCCACAACCTGAAGCTTTAGCAGAACAGCACAACAAACATTACACACCTCAAAGAACAGGGCAAATTAAAGGTGACAAGTATCCTTTACTTCAAAATGAACAGCAACCCTGATAAAGCTCAAGTTTAGGTGGCTTTCCACTGCAGGAACTCAGGAGCAAGGAGGCAGGTTTCAGCCTTTTCTGCTTTCACTCTAGGATCCGACAGCGACGTTAACTCCAAGTACGCTTCAACAAATAGTAGCTACAGTTCTATGAGCATGTAGGAAACAAACATTGTTTTGTTTGCCTGTTTGGCTAATTTAACATTGCAGATTGTGATGTTAGAGAAAAGAAGGCTGCTACTTGACGAGGACAGGAAGCGGTGCTTGTTGTTGTGCTACTCTTGTACTAAAACAGCCCAAAAGTTCATGCAGTGGAAAATGGCCTTGTGTTGCTCTCAAATAACAAAAACGTTTAAGTCGTATTTGTCACATTTTTACCAGATAAGTGGATATCTGAACCTATAATGTGAACAGCCATAAAGGAATGAGACATGCAAGCGCACAGTCTAAACACACGACAAGACGAGAGTCCATATTAAGCTGGAGTTAATTGGGAAAATAGGCGGCAAATCTAAAGGATTTAAGTCAGTCATTAATGGTTTGTCCCAAAAAAATGTATTAAATGTTAAGATTCTTAAGAGATGGCTGTTGTTGAATTAGGGAAAGAGTTGAAGTTAAACCAAACTAAGGAAAATGAAAAAAAGATAAAAAGGATGTACCATGAGTTTCTGTTTTTGTCCTCATAGTCATGTGACTCAACCTCGGAGGTCATTTGTAAAACGTGTTCAACATATCTGTCCAGATGTTTCCTCAGTTTAATCCTTTTGATTACACCATTTTAATCTAATGTAATCCACCATGATACTGCTGTGAAAGTAAATGCCAGTGAGCAAAAATCAACTCTATTACCCTTTGGAAAATGCCCACTGTATATGACTCACTTTTAGTGATTGACTATTGTTTATGCCGCCAACTCGATTAACCCTCTGAACTCACACAGTTTGTGGGTGCTTTTGTCTCCTCATCACAGTTTTGCTCACTGTGGGCTCATTTTACACTGCAATAGAAATGGCTAGAGGCAGAGACTGCATAACAAATTTCTAACATGATAAATCATGTAATCACTAAACGTGATAAAGTTAGATGACATTACAAACTACTGTAAGAATACCAGCTGCAAACCAAGTCCTACCTAATGTTTCTGCTGTTTCTTCTTTTCTCTCTTGTGGTTTTTCACTCTGCTCAGGGCTCTGAGGCTCTCCTGTCCCACACTCAGTCAGCTCCTCTGCTCGGATGTTTCCTTGCGTGGAGCTGAGGCCCAGCTGAGGCAGCTGCAGACGCTCTGAGGGACACTGGTTGGACTGTATGGATTCATCCAAGTCGCCCCTCTTCTCCGAGGAGCTAACAGCATCAAAAAACATCAAAAAAAAGGACGACACAATCATGATAATAGCCTTATTTTTATGTAACATGAAAGCAACCAGTCTACTTTTTATCCACTATGTTTAAGGCATAGCATAAAGTGCTATTACAGTTGTTATGCGAGTCCCCCTGAGTCACAACCAGCTTCCCTTTCCACCAGATTAAAAGTCCATGAGACAGATACAGCCCTTTTTCTGTCACTGCTTCGTCTACAAGCCTTTAACAGAAACATTACATAATTAACAGCCCACTCATTTCAGTGAGTAAGAAGTCTATGTATTAGAGCATTAAAAAGCACCATCCATTCAAATAACTGCACTTTTTCTGGCAGCAAAGTGGCATCACATTAGTGTCACATCAACTGGATGTGGGTGGCATCGCCTTAAAAAGACAGAAGATTTAAAGTTTCCCAGTTGGCAAGTTGAGGTCAATATTTTAACATCCCACAGGAAACTAAGCACAAAGAGTGAGGACATGGAAAAAACTTCTGAAGTTCAGGCATCAAGACCAAAACAGTGTCACATTTCTCTCGAGAAGGTTTCTATTCGTACCTGGAGCGAGTCCTGTGGCACTGCGAACCGGATCGCGATCGAGTCCTTGACCTTCGGTGGTGGTGGTGTTTAGACCTGGAGTGAGAATTCCTCTTCACTGAGTCGGAATGCGAGTGAGAGTTGGAATGTGACGGTGAGCGACGACAACTCCTCCTGCCGTGTCTTTCCTCGTCTCCTCTTCCTTGGTTGGAGGTGTCCTGTTAGGGAGCAAGAAGGAAAGATTCTAAAACCACAGAACTGTATCTGCTCATGAAAAGTCAAATCCAAGATGAATATTTTTCTCCTGCTTGTATTGAAAGCAAAGATGCAGATTTGAATAAGGATGACTGCTGTTTGTCATCAAAACATTTGACAGTTGAGTTTCTACCTGTTTGGGGATTATATCAGGCAGCTCCTCTTGTCGTCGCAGCGATAAGCTTTGACCACATTTACTTTCCCTCTGCTTTGACACGAACGCCGAGTCAGAATCTGATGAGTTCTCGTCACCTTTCCTCCTTTTCTTCTTCTTCTTCTTCTTTCCTGTTGAGTGCTGCTTGTGGCATCTGGACTTACTCTCATGATCGGCACCTGGACAAACAGTTCATCAGCTCTGTGCAACGGTAACATGTTTATACAGCACCAAGTACACAGACATGCATAGAGGTAACATATAAGGTCCACTGCAGGAACTTGGGACAGGTGGAAGTTTACAGAAATGACTCCATAATCTAAGATAGCAATCACTAATCCCACAGCGGTACTGCTGTTATCACTGAAGTCAGATATATGAGGAGTTTCCTACCATGGATGATCAATAATTCACATTATAATGACGAACAGACTTACCTTGCTCCTTTTTCGCTTCTGTTGGTGTTCCTCTTCTATGAGGCAAAGATAAAACCTGAGTTAGGCACATTTGAAAAGTGGGAGTTAAAGGAGAATTCTGGTTTATTTCAACCTTTCATATTCCCCATTAATGTGACTGTTGTGACTCTAAGTGTGATACTAACTTTGCCCTCTTTCCCTGAATTTCAGAGATTCGGGGAAATGAGGAGTTGCACAAAACAGCTTGTGAACTGTGTTCAGTGGGGCAGTATAAAATTTGTTGTGTTGTCATATTAGACGACTTCTAACTGTTTAAGTTTTTACTGACTGTATGGAGAGCTGAGCATTTGAGCCGAACATTCTCAGTCCGTCTTCCACTTGATGTCTGGGTGACAACACTGATTATTAAAGCTGCAGATTCATCAGTTGGAGCTCCAAAGCTGGTACTCCTCTCTCTGGACACATCCATCCATCCATTATCTATAGACCGTTTAATCCTCATTAGGGTCACGGGGGGGCTGGAGCCTATCCCAGCCGACTTAGGGCGAAGGCAGGGGACACCCTGGACAGGTCGCCAGTCCATCGCAGGGCCACACTTAGAGACAGACAACCAAGCACACTCACATTCACACCTATGGACAATTTAGAATCACCAATTAACCTCAACATGTTTTTGGACTGTATGGGAGGAAGCCGGAGAACCCGGAGAGAACCCACGCTGCACGGGGAGAACATGCAAACTCCACGCAGAAAGATTCCGGTGCCCCCACCGGGACGCGAACCGGCAACCTTCTTGCTGCGAGGCAACAGTGCTACCAACTGCGCCACCCTGCAGGCCCTCTCTGGACACATGGAGGTTTTAAAGTCTGACATTAACAGGTTCCACCCTGTACAACAACAGTTTTCTTCTCAGTCAGCAGTGAACACAGAAACACAATCAGCTACCCGCGGTACGATATCTTTCAGGACATCCTGTCGTCTTTCTGGCTCTGTCCTGCAAGTCCTGAATTTGTTTTAGCTCCTCATCTGTGGACTTTGCTTAAAATAATTAGGCTGACAAATTAACTGAAATGACCCACTATCCTCCTCATCAGCATGCGAGCCACAGTTGCATTCAACTACTAAGTTTCCTCAAAGTCATGACCACAGTGAAAGTCAGCCTCAAAGATCTAAACAAACCAGTGTGAGCAGATGAATGTCAGCCAGCTTCCCTGCACACATTAGCTAATACATGTAGCACAATGTCCTTTCTATGTATCTAATTTCTATGCTTTCCTTCAGAAATGTTTAAAATGATTCATGATTCTTTTCTTGGAAAGCTGCAGGAAGCTCATGCTAATCCTTCCATTAAAGACGGTGTGTAAACATTTTTGTGCGACTCCTTGTTTCCTTGGATCTTTACAACAGAGTCGTAGAGTGCAAAGTCAGCAAGACGCAACAGCCACATAAATGGGAAATGCGACAGATTGAAATAGACTGAAATTCTACTTTAATAGTAAATGGCAGTTAGTCACAGGTTTGTTTTAGTTCACATCCTTGGTGTTATTTTTAGTTACGAGATTTCCTCTTCTTGACTTTTTCATGCTGTCCAGTCAAACACAACAAACAGAACAGCTCTTCTTCTTGTCACTGCCAGCAGGTCACCATGTTGTTTTCTGGTGTGCTTGTTTGGAACGTGTTTGCGTACACGTACCCCCGGTTGGTGTATTTACAGAAGCATGTGCAAATCCACTGTTTTGGGTTGACAGCTGTCCACAGAAACCATGACTTGGCCTTAAGGCTGATAAGGTTCAGGACGAGTAGGAATCTGATTACAAACACTTCCAACATGAAGACAACAAACCACATGAAGTGTATCTGCAATACTTCTCTGATTTTAGCATGTATGTATTTCAGCAGTGGCAGTAAATGTTGCCAGGACGAATAAAGTCATTGCAACCCTATTTGAGGGCTGCAGTTTTGTTGACTGCTTCAAATACGCCAAACAACAATCTGCAGGATTTACCACAATCACAAGGATGGAGTGGAATGAAGCTGAACAGAGACTAAAGCGATAACACAAAAACAAAGCAGGGCAAGTCTGACATGCGAGAAAATAATTGTTACTGTCGGAGATGGAAAAGACGATGCCACAAATGAGCCACTTTTGGGTCGAAGCAACACAAACTGTGTTCTGCCGTGTTCAAAGCAGGCGCTCTTACAAAGATAAAACACATATTAAACAACATATTATAAAGAAATGTGTGAAATATGTGCCCAAAATAACAAATCCTCATGAATGTAATTGTAATGCTGCTACATTATGATTGGAATCCATCCATCCATCCATTTTCTATACACCGCTTAATCCTCATTAGGGTCGCGGGGGGGCTGGAGCCTATCCCAGCCGACTTAGGGCGAAGGCAGGGGACACCCTGGACAGGTCGCCAGTCCATCGCAGGGCCACACTTAGAGACAAACAACCAAGCACACTCACATTCACACCTATGGACAATTTAGAATCACCAATTAACCTCAACATGTTTTTGGACTGTGTGGGAGGAAGCCGGAGAACCCGGAGAGAACCCACGCTGCACGGGGAGAACATGCAAACTCCACGCAGAAAGATTCCGGTGCCCTCACTGGGACGCGAACCGGCAACCTGCGAGGCAACAGTGCTACCAACTGCGCCACCTTGCAGCCCTGATTGGAATCCATCTCTGTTAAAACTACACAGCAAAATACTGTTTTCCTTGTGGGATGGGAGACGACATAAAATCAGTGGAACTCTGCTGTGGGTGTTTTATGATGCTATGATGGGGGTTATTATGGGATTGAGAAAGCTTCACCTGGTCTGATGTCTGCTTCCTCTGTCCACTTCAGCTCCAGACTCTGAGCTGCTCTCCTTGTCTCGATTCCTCTTTTTCTTCTTACTTTTGTGCTTTTTGTGCTTCTTGTGCTTCTTTTGTGAGCCGCTGCTTCTGAAGTCTTCGTGTTTGTCTGAAGTGCTTTTTTCTGCTGAATCCATTTCTCCAGCAGCCACTGCTTCAGCAGCACTGATGGACACAGACACAGAAACATTCATTATCACTGTTGGTCCAACACAGTAAACCTGCTACTGGACCTCTTAATGGTCAGTAACATCCAGAAAATATGTTTAACACTGATGCATGTTCCAGATCTAAGAGGACTCTGGCTTCTTCTAAACGAAACTAAACGGAAAAATTCAAATATCTTATCTTAAAAACAGCCTCCTGACTTCTACATGAAATACAGAAGAACAGTTTTACAATTAACGAACTATTTCCAGCTGTTTCCTTCTTCCGGCGCTGTGTTTCCAGCCCTCTAAGTCCCCCTAATGTCCTCACTACAAGTTGTCCTGTTACATTCAATGAATAAATAAGCAGCTAACGTTAGCTTGTTGGTAAATAAAGCTCCGCAGCGGCTCACAGATTCTGTTTGTTCGTTTCTGTTTTAAAATCCTGCGAACTGTGAGCAACTACAGCAAGGACAAACACAAAACACGACATACTCTTTGTCTTCATTCTGGTCTTCAATCTCTCTGATTTTATTCAATATAAAATCTTGGAAAATTTGCTCTATATTGGCCGCCATGTTTTTGAGTGCATCTCCTTTAAAGTCCGGGTAGGAACTGCTTACCAGCTGTGGGTTCCGGGTATCAGTCCTTCTATTGGTTAAACACATTAGACGCCATATTGGTTCACTGCTGCCCTCTGCTGTTTGCTGGTTTCTAATTCTTCACACGTCGTCTTAAAATCTAATATTGTACAGATAAAAAAATAATAATGAATAAATAAAATCTGTCTCCGTGTTGATGAAGGTGAACAGAGTAAAAATGTTTTCTCTGCATGCTCCCAGGTCTTTGTACAACGTCTTGGTTTGGTGGAAGTACTTCTTGCCTTCAAACTTAATACTGAATTTATTTTGCCACACATACATTTTCCACATACGGCAGAAAAGACAGAGTTCTGTAGGATTATTCTATCTTAAATCATCAGGGTTCTTCTGCTCAACCATCTCTGATTTGCTTGAAACTTTATCGTAAACTACGGATATTTAAATTGGAATCTGTAAAATTCAAGATTGGTATATCAAGTTCTTGGTAAGATTTTTATTTATTTTATTTTCTCATTCTGTCATTGATTCAGAATCCACAATATTGGTCAAGTAGATCAAATAGACTCTGATTATGGATGAGCTGAAATATGAAATAAAGAATTTGAAACATCATGAATGGTCCCATTTTTGAGCACATGTCAACAAAATATCAATGCGAAAGTCAACTAGGGATATTTTCTGTATCAAACATAGCTTCACAATTTAGACAAAATATTTTTTTTTAAATCTCAGACAGTATTTGCTGTATCAAGCTAAAGTCCAACAATAATCTTTAAATATCCAGACTTCAGGCCAATCAGAAATGGTCGAGCAGAAATGATTCTAACAATCTGATGATATCAGATGAAATGACAATGTATTAATTTTAGTCAAAAGCATTTTTCTTGCATCACAATGCAAGATCTATATATTTGTACCAATGTGCAAAACATTTGATAATTTTAGTGCTAAAAGAATGAATACATGCCTAATATTGGAAGCTAAGCAGGGTCAGAATTTGAAAGAGAAACTAAAACTGTTTGAAAATAATCATGAGGAAGACTATGAATATGAGAAGGTTAAGGAGAAGAAATATGATCACTGTGGTTGTAATACTGACTGCGTTTCAATATCCACAGGCTGATAGAAAAATATTAAGTATGTCCATAAATCACCTTGCAAATGAGAATAACTGCCCTTAGGTCTTCAAAAATAAATCTATCTTCACACTTGTTGGAGTTGGCTATTGTCATAACTTTATTTTAACTTTTGTTTTTTATTCCAGTCAAATATCCAAGGGATAAACATCAATTCCTAACAGTCCATCAACAGCCCTTTACAGCTGAGTTTATTTTTTGCGTATTTATTGATTCATTTTTTCCCCCCAATCATTTTAACCAACTTATTCACAAACACTGCAGCCACAGTTCTGTCACCAGTGAAGAATCACACATTTAACACCGTTTGTACCCATGAGTTTGTATTTCATTTTCAGTCACTTAACCAGAAGTACTACCTCTAAGTAACTTGTCTCACTTGACAAACGGGCTGTTGTAGCTTTTATTTTATTTATTTTTTATTATTATTATTTTTTGCACTTTGGCAACCAAAGACCAGAAAACTCAAAGTTCTGTGGATAATTTCACTTCAGCATAAAGCGGCTGGTGAGTGGCAGTTTTTCTGTTCGAATTTTTCGACGACAACAACACAAAACATAGTCAGAGCAGGTGCAGAGGTTAACTAGTGGAAATTACAGCTTGGTTCACACTTGCAGTCTTTCTGAGTCTTACGGCGATCTTGCTGTTGTTAATCAGAGCCAAGTGAAGCTACGAAATCCTACTTTTTTATCATTCTTACTTGAATACGATCAATCTACACATCAAGGTTGTATCCACCGCCTTCCGGTCACGTGATTCTTTACAAGACTGATATGGTTTTATTGAGAAGGAATGAAAATGAAGTACATCTTATCTGTAATTTCTCTCACTTTATTGAGGCTTTCGAGTTATCTGTCCCTTAGAAATACAAAAACATGGTAAGAACATGGAATCTGTTTTTCAGCGTAAATATACAGAGCAAGTGTGTTTGGTTCCAAATCCAGCAGATGGCGCCTTCTGGTTTGGATAGAGACTGGAAGTGAAGAGTCTGGATTCAGATCCAGGATGCAGGACTCTGTGAATCCAGGTGAGCTGAATCAGTTCATGAACTAACTGCAGATACTCTGAAAGCATCAAATGTGGCAATAATCACAGAGACACAACAGCTGCATCTAGACATAACCTCCTGCATGAGAAATCTAAAGTGTTTCCTCTACACTATCATGTCTGAGACCTGTTGTTGGTTTGGTGTGTTCCTACCACGGTACCAGAAAACTTATAGAGAAGAAAATGCAAAATGGTTCCAAAGATTGGATTTGAACCACCAACCTTGAAAATTAAAGAGTTGGAATATTTCCACTAAACCACAGACTGAACTGGATGAGCAACATGTTTGTCTTGCACGGTCTGATGCTCAGAGTCTTGTGTTTTATATTTAGTGTTTAGCTTGAAGTAGAGAAATACCTGTTAACAAGGTGAAAGTTCGGGGACGTTTTGTTACTGACAGACATAAAACTGTTTGGTTGGATTAGATCCAGTGATCTTCTGATTTAAAGTCTGTTTGTTTAACCTCCAAACCATCAGGTAAAAACATAGCAGCTAATTGTGGTTACCAGTGTTTGTGGTTCAAACTCCAGATCTGAGCATCACAGTGAAGCTTTGATGGAGCTGCATGAACATAATACAGAGTCAACACATCCTGGAAACTCCAGGTTGAGGTAGAAGGAGGCTCCTCAGAAGTCCGTGGAGCTGGAAGTCAAAAACAGGATCAGATCTGACAGCAGGAAGTGTTTGGACGCTGCAGGTTCTGGCAATAAGTGGGACTTGAACCAGTGACTCCAGCACCAGAACCAGACCCTCCCTACCTTCTACCCAATAAAAGATGTAACACTGCAAATGTTCTCTTTCGGTTCACCTTCACAGACTCATGCTATGTGTTGGTGAGCCCACCGTATACCAGAATACTAATAAACACCCACTACAGCAAACTTCACATGAGGACTATGGGTAAAATGTCTTCAACGGTATGGTGCTGTGACCCGGATGGCAAGATACTTCAGAGGAGACTCTTTTCCCACACCAAGGACATGCCAGTGACTCCATCCATCCATTATCTATACACCGCTTAATCCTCACTAGGGTCGCGGAGGGGCTGGAGCCTGTCCCAGCCGACTTAGGGCGAAGGCAGGGTGTCCTCACCGGGACACGAACCAGCAACCTTCCAGCTGTGAGGCGAAGATGCTAACCACTGTGCCATCTTGCAGCCCTGCCAGTGACTCATCATTCCGAATTGTATTGAGGTAAGGGATCCTTTTGAAAACCCAAGTTGTTAGAGGTCTGTGGAACTGTAGTCCCGAGTAGGTTGACGCCATTCATGTTTTTGAAGTAAGTTTGTTGTAAGTGGTTGTGAACATGAAGAAGTTAAATATTCTAAAGAAAAAAAAGTTTTAAAGAGTTAAAAAAAATAAATAAAAAGGAAGAAAAGTATCGTATGCTGTATATTCATAGATATACACATTATTCATTTTTCATTCTAAAGTATTTACATAGTGTGTGTTGGAGCTATTTGTTTGTTTTGTAATATTTTATCTTTAATATTTAGTTATTTATTTTCTGTAGTTTTCTTTGAGGAATGCACTTTGGTTTGTGGTGGTTGGTCTGAGTAGTTGTTGGTGCTTTTATTTTGACAGTTTTGGGTAGCTGGCGGAGGGGCTGAATCTACATATATGGGCATGTAGATGTAGATGAGTTGGGCACCTACAGGAGTTCATGGTTTTTACCAGGGCTGAGGACAAAGCAAGGGTTTTTTATGTTCTTTGTTTGTTGCAAGCCAGTGGAATAAAACCCATCAACCTTCAATTTTTGGCTGGACAATGGACTCATTTCACCCCCCCTGCGTACATTCGTTCCCTGGGTGCCACAGTGGCTGGTTGA